>NC_134489.1:18015677-18133177 GCF_040206685.1 Ascaphus truei
CAAATCCTCCTCAGAACAACGCAGAACCTGACGAAGCTAACGAGCGAAACGCGTTGTTCTGAGGAGGATTTTGGACACCGTGAGCCACCGTAGGCAGACCCGAGTAGCCGTTCGCTGACAGACCCTCCGGATGCGGAAGTCAGGACACACGCTGAACGAGCCGCAAAGGAAAGCTGCTGTGAGTTCATGAGTGCAGCAGTTATTCTTGTTATATGTACTTTGCAACTTGTTTTGAATAAAATCACCCCGTTTTTTTACTATCATGGCATATTATGTGCACGAGTGGCACCAGAGGATTCGGTTCCATCCATCTACCAGTGAGGCTTGGAGTTTCTCTGAGTGCACCCCACTCACATATGGCCATGTGAGTGGAACCTATATTACCAGTTATATTCTACCACCACTGTCACACATCAGTGACACACACCCATTGCGTTTCCCCTCTATCTCTCTTTGAGATCACCTCCACTATCAGTGACCTATGAAGTGACCATCCAGACGAGGCTGTCAACAGTGTGATGGGCATACACTCTCACACATGGCCGTGTGAGTGACTTTATGATTATTTACCCATTATCCCCTCCACCACTAAGCATGAGCGTGCTCAGCGCCAGCGGGGACTCAGCCTTACATTGACTTAAGCTTCTGACTTACAAATAGTGAATACTTGAGTAACCTACAGCAACAAATAGAACTCGCTGAAGCAAGTTAGAATCCCAGCAAGACCATAGCAATGTTTAACAAATGTGTCAACTCTACAAAGATCAAAATAAATGGAATAGACCTAGAAGTTGAAAATCATGAAAGTATCAATGGCTGGGGGAACACTTTGAATTAAATCAATAGGAGAATGAAGATGGGATGCAGGGCATTTGGAAGAAACAAGACATTTTTTCAAAGGAAACTTCCACTGTGCCTGAAAAAGAAAGTGTTTGACTAGCATATTCTGCCCGTGCTCCTGTATGGATGGAAAACCTGTTCCTTAAATGTGACGATGATTCAGAAACTTCAGACAACGCAAAAGAAGAATGCGGAGATGTATTATGGGTATTACCTGAAGAGACTGGAACAAGAATGAAATGGTTCAAAAGCAAACAAAAGTCTGTGACAATATAGTAAAGGTGTAGTAATTAAAATAGCCGTGGGCCGGACATATCAGAAGAAGAAATGATCGTTGTTGGACAAAGATTGTACTCTGCTGGATTTCAAGGAATATCAACAGACCAAGACGATTACCAAAAGATGAGAGGACGAAATCTGAAAATGTGTTAGAGCAATGTGGAGAACAGAGGCACTGCCTGGAAGATTATTGGGGATGATGATGATGATGTGTTTGAATTCATTAATACTATATTATGGGATGTTGAATTACATTGATGTGAACAAAAGAAAGCTCAATAACAGGCATTAATCATTAATTCAACATTAATCATATTTGACCCCAATCAGTTCTAGGTTTTAAGGTCCTTTCACATACATGATATATATAATATATATATATATATATATATATATATATATATATATCTATATATATACCTTAAAACCTATATATATATACAAAGAAAGCAGTAGTCACACAAAACTCAAGCAAAAAACAGATGCTTGTCCCATAAAAATAATGTAGAGATTATAATTACCAGACGGATGTCCGATAATAAGAGACAGCACACTGAGGGTTAAATCCAAAACAAAGTCTGTATTGCAGACAAGAGAGGCATTGCCACCAACGTTTCGGTCACCGTAACGGGACCTTCCTCGGGGTCATGCAATGGTCAAATGCCTGTGTGAATCCTTATATACCACCACCCAGTGCAACATAAACAAATCCAACCAATAGCCAAACATCTAATCATTAAAAACAGCTGTCACACATAGCTCATCAAAACAGCACACCCGCCTGCACAAGGGAGATGACCAATCACACAGCTCTACAAAAATAGAATGCCCCGGCCACACCGTACCTCAATAAGAAAAGCTTTGATAAGTGATGGAGAGGAGCAAGATCTGGGTGGTGGTATATAAGGATTCACACGGGCATGTGACCATTGCATGACCCTGAGGAAGGTCCCGTTACGGTGACCGAAACGTTGGTTGCAATGCCTGTCTTGTCTACAATACAGACTTTGTTTTGGATTTATCCCTCAGTGTGTTGTCTCTTATTATCGGACATCCTTCTGGTAATTATTATTATATATATATATATAATCACACCCATATGTAATTGGGAATTACCATATGGTATTCTGACATATGTAATAAAATAAGGATGCCGCGGATGTAGTAATCACTATCTGGTGACATTAAGTATGAAATCACTGCGTTAGCCCGTACGTCATCAGCAACATATGGAAAGAGACTTCAGCTGATCAAATAAACCCTATTCTGGCAAAGATCTGACAGCTGCACTTTGCGAAACAGAGGCTGAGTGTCAGCATGTGCTGAAGGCAGGAGATCCCCAGCTAGGAAGAAATAAAGTCAGCTGCACAGATATCCAGCTGCACACAATGCATTTACACAGCACTGCTACCCGTCTGGCTGCAGCCTGTGCAGATCAGAGATACGTGCATAACGTGTTGTACAGTGAGAAGCACGACAGCCGCCTGAACCGCTGGTAATAGGCCATTTATAATTCATGGGTTCTATGTATAAAAGTAATGTGGGAATTAATTGGAGCTAAGGCGGTCCTTTTTGTCTTGTGTCCGTGTATAGCAAAGACTTTGCACCTGTGCGGGTCATCCTGTGATTTGGGGATGTGACAATAGGAAGGGTTAGTGGGGACATATTCTAATGGGATGTGCCCTATTGTCTTTCATTGTATTCCTTTTACATGCCAGTGCTATAACAGGGTTGAAGTGGTGTAATTCTCTCTGGTTAATGATTGGATCAAGTGTAAGACATTTGATTAACTTCTAATATTTGACACAGGCATGAGCAGGGAATATAATAATACAATGTATCTGTCATCACACACTTTTCTTTCCATTGATACATAGGAGCACTTATTCCATGGGCCATCATCATCATCCAAAGTTGCAGTGATCAGAGCAAAAACCAGTAGGGTGACCAACCACATCATGCCCATCCTAACTCAGTCCTGGTTTTGCAACTCCGGTTCCTTATAGAGATTAGTACCTTTCCTCTTGGAAAAATACATTTGAAATGGAGATATAAAACCACCTCTGACTGAGTCTGCCACTGGAAATATGAATATGAACACCCAAGAGTGTGACTGCTTTTCCTCCACTTTACAGGTCTACCCTTTATCTCCCAGCAATGCCAACTAAAAGGAGGAAATACGATCTTTACTAGGACCGAAGACAGAGACACCCACTTCAGAAGCTAGTGGTTGAACCACAAGGCCACACTTCCTCCAAGCTGTTCTGTGGTTTGATATCTTAAATGTGCTCAACAGCTTAATAAAATAAGACACATATGGCCAATGTTTACTAAGCAGTCTTCTACAGTAAGACACCTTCTGGCTCTGGAAGGAAACTTACAGTACATTGAAGTCATGGACTTGAAGGTATCTTCCAGAGCTGGAACGTGCCCAGGCAGAAGACTGCTTAGTAAATATGGCCCGTAGACCCTCACTGGTCTCAGTGGAGTTCACCTTGACATTGATAGTGAAAGCTTTCCTGACCAGACAATCTTCTGCCATTCTTGAATGTTATATTTGAGGCTCGTTATTTCTTCTGCCATTCTTGTTTCAATTTGTGCTTTTTTTTGCCTGTTCCCGAGGTCCCTTTCAATTCTATTTTAGCAGGCGTCTGGGATCAGTGAAACATCAAGACAGTCAAACTCTTAAAAGAAGGATGTTTGAACAGAATATGTTCTGCTGAGGCTGGCATGAAAATGTCAGATTTTCCTCAGAGGGTTCATGAGGGCTGGATGGAACTTCTAAGAGATATATTTAGCTGCAGTCTTCAGAGCCCTTATGTAGCCAGAAGAATAAGGCATGGCACAATAATAAGCTTTTGTCTTCCTATACCTTATCTAAACGTCATCCTTTATTCTTCGAGACAATAAGAAGTTGGGTCTATGAACAGAAATGTTGGGCTAATTAACATACAGGGAGGGATGTGTATCACACTGGATTAATACAGTTCGGCACACAGATTAATTATTTTCCAGGCTTTGAGCTCCCACACAGACTTGGTTACTTACAAGGGTGAAATGATATAGTTCTGCAGCTCCGTGTTCCAGTCCATGATTGTAAGTTTGTCAAAAAAAAAACCAGCGCGTTATAATCATTAGTGGCACTCTCCACTAACTCCCCAAACTAGGCGACGGTGAATCACGCTGTAGGGCGCAATTTCCTTGTTGCCCAAATTAAACATGGCAGCCCTATCAAGGGGGTACGCAGTATGTCCAATTTTTATTTATGGCATTTCAGGCAGTATCTTGGAATGATACACAGAGATATAATAGGTAAAGTCCCTTGCAATGTGTGAGAACTATATGAGTAGGAGATACACAATACCTATGATAATATGTACCTAGAGAGGATGCATTTGTTATCATAGCATTGTTATACAAAGGTAATCCTGATAAGGTTGATGGGGACATCAACGTCTTATGCAGGGGGAGGATGTGACCCCCTTGTAAGTGTATGCAGCTGAGACGCACACTGCCCCCTACCTGGCTTCATTCCATGGTGTGCTCAGGATGTGACTTATTGATTGACATAGCCTCAGCCAATGACATTGGACTCTAGAGAAGAGGGGCTCAGAGGAGGGGTCTTTAAGAGGCCCTGGCGGAGCACACAGGGCCAGAACTGCTAGGATCCCAAGGGATCTTGGGGACATGCGTGGTGATCCAGGATCCAGCCCATGAGCAGAACAGCTTAGCAGATGCTGGGTGACCTGATCATGGATCAATACGATAAGTGGAGCTAGCACTGAGCAATGGCTGGCCTGATACCGGGAGGCATGAGTAGCTACTGAAGGGGATCTCATCACAAGACAAGTAAATGGTACCGGAATCTTTGTGAAGACGGAGGACTGCTATGCTAAAACACTATCTACAAGAGCTCCAACAGTGTTCTGGCACCTACACAGAGGGCCCCTAAGTACAGGGTCGAGTGTTAGTGGGGAAAGACATTGGCATACACCTGTGCAGCATCTCATGTGATATATACATTGTGCATGTTGATGAATGAACCTCCTGTTTGAGGATCATATTGTATGTGTATTTGCTTGTTTATTAAGAGGAGAACTATAAATACTCCTGTGTTATTTACAGCCCTGTGTTGTGTTTCCATTGTCTGACCTACAGCCACGCGCTTGATAAGCACTTTAGTACTGGCTTAGAAAGGGGAGTAGGACTTGGGCCCCCACCTTGGCATCTAGCCATTAGTCCAAGGATAAAACGAGGGGTTACACAACTAAACTCCTTGTTGTGCATCTCTCTGAGTGGGAAGGAGTTAAACAAGTTTTGTTTAAATCTCAAACAATAGCTCTACCAAGATGAGATTCAAACAGCTGTGAGTGAAGTAGCCGGCATGTTAAAGGAATGTGCAATAAATGTGCATAGCCAAAGAGCCACTAACTGAACGTGTGCTCAATTACAACAGCTATAATTTACAGGCTTCTGACAGCGAGAAATTCTCTTCTTTGGATGTCATCTGATGGAGAGATTCTTGTGGTTTCGGAACCTCATGCATTACACAGTCTACAAGGAACGTTCAGGTTAGTCCCATAAAAGGTATCACTTTGGGGTTTATGCATCGTCTATGGATTAACTCATCTGCATGAACCTGAACGGCTTTAGCAAACTGGATACATTTGATGCATGTATCTTCTATGTATACAATGCTCTGCAAATACACACAGATACACATTGATCTGCATATACAATACACATTGCTTTGTATATATACATACGCATTTTGCTGTTGACACAGAGACACACAGTTCTGCATATACACAGATACACATTGCACTGTATATACACAAATATACACTGCTCTGCATATACACATAATCATATATGCATCTGCATTGCTTGGCATACACAGAAATAAATACTGCTATACACACAAACATATATATATATATATATATATAATGTATATATATATATATATATATATATATATAACACACACAGGTACACTAGCTCACACAAATATGCACTGCTTTGCATACAAACTGCTCTGCATGTAGATTGAGATAAACTGCACTACACACAGTATACACCAATACACACAATCTATATAAACTCGATTACAATGTAATCTGCAAGGCATATGCTGTACACGGATATAAACTGCTCTGTGTATATACAGGTCTGACTGTAAGTAGGAGAGCATTGATTCTAGGCATGACTGACAGTAACTGCAAATGAGTGAGATCCACTCAATATGAGTGACACTTGAAAGACATCCTTTAAAACAATAAGACAGCTTGGAGTAAGTCAGGAACCCTATGGCAAAGAACAGACGGATTTGATTATGCCTTAAACACCCCTTAGCATCCCTGCAAGAATATACAAAATTGTACAATTTTCAGTAAAGCAGCTCAAACTCCTCTTGATAAAAAGGAACAGTTGGTCAGTAACAAAACACAATACAGAGCCTTGAGGAAAATAAAGCATGGATGTTTGGTAGAGATGATGTGAGAAACTTAACTTCAACTTCACAATAGAAAAAAGGACCACAGTTCTAATGCCAGTGCTCTAGGATTCACGGATGGCACCCAAATGTCTACACACACACACACACACACACACACACACACACACACACACACACACACACACACACACACACACACACACACACACACACACACACATCAATTACAGGCATACCCCGGTTTAAGGACACTCACTTTAAGTACACTCGCGAGTAAGTACATATCGCTCAATAGGCAAATGGCAGCTCACGCATGCGCCTGTCAGCACGTCTTGAACAGCAATACCAGCTCCCTACCTGTACCGAACCTGTGAGCAAGCGGGAGAGTATAGAGCCTGTTTCACATGTGTTATTTACATCAGTTATGCACGTATATGACGATTGCAGTACAGTACATGCATCAATAAGTGGGAAAAAGGTAGTGCTTCACTTTAAGTACATTTTCGCTTTACATACATGCTCCGGTCCCATTGCGTACGTTAATGCGGGGTATGCCTGTATATTGTTATAACATTGTAAATATGTCTTTCAGGATAAGCATGAAGAGGTTATATGTATAAAAAGGTCAATGATACTCCCAAATCAGAGGTGAACCTCAATAATTGCCCCAAGAGGGGATGTATGGAAGATGCCACAAAGACGGCAGATCCAGACCCCCTCCCGACATAATGATAACAGCTCCTGGAGTTAGACTTAAACAATATCTCTGGGGAATGAAAGATGATATACATCATATGATCACATCCAATTGCACAGGACCATGCTGCGTTGGTGTCCCGGACATAACGTGCTCCCAGCTTGCAGTCAGATACCGGAAGTGGAATCCCGTGGGGGAAGAAACAGTGGCGCACTGCTGTAGTTCAAAGATGGAGGCTGGACCGCTCAAAAATATATATATATTAAAAAGTACTTATTGGGCTGCTTGCAACATAATAAAATCAGGTAAGGACAGCAGGCAGAGAGAACCTCCGACGCGTTTCGCGCATGTGTGTATGCGCTTCACAAAGCTGATGAATATTTGACTTTTGCTGCTCAAGAAAATGTTACGAAGCAGCCAAAAGTTGCATAAAATTGCCCAGATTGTCTCTCTTTCTTTAAGGCCTGAACACAAAAAAACGGGAGAACCTGCACAAATCTTCTGGCAAAGCGCCAACGTCACAGGGGTGCAAACATGCGCACGCTAATGTTTCTGATCGCCATCGCTGGACGCCGGCAGGAGGTGTTTATGCATCAAGTAAATTCTCCAACGTTCATGTGCGAGCTAAATCACAGCAGATAAAGCAGAATACTCCGCGCTATGTGCAATGAATTACACTGAGGAATACTTTCCTTTGTCTTGATAAATAAACCCTTAGTGGCAACATTGTAGCTACTCCAAGTAGTTCAAAAGTCTATAGCAGCGGTTCCTAGCCTTTTTTTACGCTGAGCTTCCCCTGATAGAAAATATTTGTTCCAGGAACCCCTAATTATTAAATGTTATTACCTTCTCATCAGATGATTGCTGACAAAACTGTTTGACCGATCCCAGGCAATATTGTATCCTGAATTTTGGGGGGGACACATGCTTAATAAGGCTCCAAACTGCACCTCAATGTGTGCAGACCACATGGGTTGTGTAGCTTCCAAAGTCATGTCCCACAATGCCTTGCAGCTGTGGATGCAAAGCATTGTGGGGAGCGACTTTGGAAGCTCCTTTAATTGACAGGGATACCCCTAGGGGTGTAGCTATAGCCCCTACATATCGGGCAAAGCCTGGGGGTCCGCGCTTCTGGGGGGCCCGCTCAATGCATAGTTTTGCTGTTGCACATGCGCGACTGGCACATGACTACCGCACATGCGCAATCTGCTCTTTCCAACTGTGCATGCGCGACTGGAAATTTCCTACCGCGCATGCGCAATCGGCTTTTGCCTACCGTGCAAGTGAAAGCCGATCGCACATGCATGGTAGGCAATTGAAGATCGCACATGTGCAGTATGAAAGAGCCGATCGCTCATGCGCAGTAGGAAAGTGCTGATTGCGCATACGCGGTAGGCAAATGCCGATCGCGCATGCACAGTTGGAAAGAGCCGATCGCGCATGCGTGGAAGTCAAGTGCCGGTCGCATATGCGCAACAGCAATACTATGCATTGAGCGGGGCCCCCAAGAGCGCGGGCCCCCGGCCTTTGCCTGAGCTGCAGGGGCTATAGCTACACCCCTGTACTGGGATCTGCCATCACAGATTTTGTGGGTGAACCCCTTGGAGACACTTCACGAGACCCTTGTTGGTAATCACTGGTCTAGTCATATCGGGCCTGGAAAAGTGCAGATATGATCTAGGTTGTAATGGACCTAGATCATTCTTCATAGATACAATGGTAAGATTGTACTGATTAGATATGTTTGTATAAGGCTGACAGTGTACGCTGTGCCGTACTGTACATAAAATGTTGCAGACATAATGAGTCCCTGCCCCGTAGAGCTTACAGTCTAATATTGGTGATTTCAAAAGGCTCAACTCCAGTCCTCTAGGCCCCCACTCCCAACAGGTCAGGTTTTCAGGATATCCCTGCTACAGCACAGGTGGCTCAATCTGTCTTCAACTCAGCCTCTGATTGAGCCACCTGTGCTGAAGCAGGGATATCCTGAAAACTTGACCAGTGGTCTTAGGTCTGCTTTCTCTGTGTGCTGTGATTATATAACAGCTGTCTGTGGGTGGTTTTCTGGGTATGCACCTTAACCCTGGCTGTGCTCAAAGCTGTGACCATGCAGCAACCTTAAGCCTATAGGGAACCATGTTAAAAATGGTTATTGAGGCAAAAAGTGACACTGTGTGCTCATTTGCATGTCATTTCCCAGAATCCCTTGCTGCAGTGGAAGTGCTGTATGCTGGGTGATAATGGGGAAAGGCGGGGTTGCAGACCTGCCTAAGACATGCAGATGAGCATACAGCTATATTTGCATATATATATATATATATATATATATATATATATATATATATATATTGTTCGACAAACCTATACATTTGCTCGCCCCGGGCGAGTGGATTTAACCCCCGGGCGAGTAAATATTGGCCCAAGCAGCACACGTTTGGTACTAGGTGGCGAGTAGATTTTTTTTGTGTGGCGAGTAGATTTTTTGGTGATTTGTCAACCTCTATATATATAAATATATATATATATATATATATATATATATATATATATATAATCAACTAAGTGCGCATATAAACACAATAAAACAATAAAATGTAACGATAAATGCTGCCACAGTGTTACACTATACACAGTAGTAATAAATGGGGAAAAAAAGAATAAACACAGGCGCAAAAAATCGCTATATATAATAAAAAGAGAGCATAATATGGATGGAAACAGTGTCCAATATCTTGGAGATGAGTACTCTGAAATGAATAAAGAGAAACAAAATATAGTGAAGTACGTTCTGTATTAATATATTGCGCAAAAGTAGACAGCTACTTACAAAGTACCAGCAGGTCACACAGATTCATTCCCCAGATGAAGTCCTGCAAATAGGACGAAACGCATAGGGTAAAGGCTTAAGATCATATCTGCAAAGCTCCCCCTATCTTCAGAATTGCCATATTCCCATTTCCAGTCATAATATAGTTCATACTTTGGACATTTTTGCCTGTCGCTCCGGCACGGATACAAGTCCAGTGACGTCACGCTCGCTATTTCGCTAGACTGGAGGAGCAACTCAGGAGAACTGGAAATCAGCTGCAGACGGATCGGTCGCAGAATCTCAGCGTTCCACGTGGAGAGGAACAGACCGCCATACAGACCAGCAGGAAGGAGAGGAACTTATGTGTCCTACATGCCTAAACTTTTGGCTACTTTGTAAGTAGCTGTCTACTTTTGCGCAATATATTAATACAGAACGTACTTCACTATATTTTGTTTCTCTTTATTCATTTCAGAGTACTCATCTCCAAGATATCGGACACTGTTTCCACCCATATTATGCTCTCTTTTTATTATATACTAGCTGAGAGACCCGGCGTTGCCTGTGAGTTAAATTTCCCGCTAGGAGGAGGGGGGAGGGGGAGGAGGGGGAGGGAGGACAGCGGACGGGAGGGTGGGGGGACAGCGGACGGGAGGGTTGGGGGAGAGCGGACGGGAGGGTGGGGGGAGAGCGGACGGGAGGGTGGGGGGAGAGCGGACGGGAGGGTGGGGGAGAGTGGACGGGAGGGGGGGGGACAGTGGACAGGAGGGGGGGTTAGTGGACATGGGGGGGCAGTGGACAGAGGGGGGGGACAGTGGACAGAGGGGGGGGTCAGTGGACAGAGGGGGGGGGGACAGTGGACAGGAGGGGGGCAGTGGACAGGAGGGGGGCAGTGGACAGAGGGGGGTGGACAGAGGGGGAAGGGACAGTGGATAGGAGGGGGGGGACAGTGGACAGGAGGGGGGGACAATGGACAGGAGGGAGGGGACAGTGGACAGGAGGGGGGGTGGACAGTGGACAGGAGGGGGTGGACAGTGGACAGGAGGGGGGGGGACAGTGGACAGGAGGGGGGTGGGTTGCTTAAAATTTCCGGGTCTCTTCTCTCCACTCCCCCTGTATGTTTCTCCGCTTCCCCCTCTCTCTCCGCTCCTGCCCCCCCCATGTGACACACACACACAGTGTCCCACACACAGTGAGATACACACACAGTGTCACACACACAGTGAGACACACACACACACACACAGTGACACACACACAGTGACACACACACACAGTGACACACACACACAGTGACACACACACACACACACGTCACCTCTCCTTCCGGGCGCCGCCATCTTAGTTAGTCCACGAGGGAGGAAGGGGGTCCTTCCGGGCGCCGCCATCTTAGGTGGCCGCGTGTCCCCCCGCCGGGGAGGGAGGTGAGTGGAGCGGGAGGGAGGTGAGTGGAGCGGGAGGGAGGTGAGCGGGAGGGAGGTGAGCGGGAGGGAGGTGAGTGGAGCGGGAGGGAGGTGAGTGGAGCAGGAGGGAGGTGAGTGGAGCGGGAGGGAGGTGAGTGGAGCGGGAGGGAGGTGAGCGGGAGGGAGGTGAGTGGAGCGGGAGGGAGGTAAGTGGAGCTCCGGAGAGGGAGGTGAGTGGAGCTCCGGGGAGGGAGGTGAGTGGAGCGGGAGGGAGTGGAGCAGGAGGGAGGTGAGTGGAGTGGGAGGGAGGTGAGTGGAGCAGGAGGGAGGTGAGCGGGAGGGAGGTGAGTGGAGCGGGAGGGAGGTAAGTGGAGCTCCGGGGAGGGAGGTGAGTGGAGCTCCGGGGAGGGAGGTGAGTGGAGCGGGAGGGAGGTGAGTGGAGCGGGAGGGAGTGGAGCAGGAGGGAGGTGAGTGGAGCAGGAGGGAGTGGAGCGGGAGGGAGGTGAGTGGAGCGGGAGGGAGGTAAGTGGAGCTCCGGGGAGGGTGGTGAGTGGAGCTCCGGGGAGGGAGGTGAGTGTGATGGGGGGGAGAGAGGACAGAGAGAGTGTATGTGTGGCCGAGGGGGAAGAGAGAGAGAGGGTGTGTGTGTGTGTGTGTGTGTCCTTGTCCTTTGGCCCGTCACTCCGCCTCAGGCCAATGAGAGGTGTGCGGGGGCGGGCGGCCCAAGGGACCAATGAGATTTCCCTTAGGGACACAGGCCATGCAGACAGGCATACAGTGCTTTCACTAATATAGTATAAAGATAGCGATTTTTTGCACCTGTTTATTATTTTTTTCCCCATATGTGCGTGCGTGCGTGGCGTGCGTGCGTGTGTACTGTAACTTCTTTTTTTAAGTTGACATGAACAACTGACCCACTGATTTGATGGCACTTTCCTATTGCTAAGAGGAAATGATTGCTAAGGGGGAGGCCTTATAATTAGTTCCTGCGGGCTGCGGCCCATCACCACACTGCAATGGAGGCCCCTCTGGCAGCAGAAGGGTTAATTTGGGAGGGGGTTCGGGGGGGGGGGAGTTGTTGCTTGAAGCCATCGGTTTGTGATCCTTCAGATCCAGGGATTCCCTTCATTTAAAACACATGAAAGGAAAGCTCTGCATATTTCCCCGGTGACTCATCCCGACAGCTCCCGTCTGTGTAAAACCCATCCCGTCCCCAGCCCCTGAAATAGCCCCCCCGTAACTGTAACCAAGGGACAACAAGCAGCGATGACCGGGATATAAGCCACTCGCCAGAGGTAGAGAAGGGGACATTTACTGGATAAAGCCTTTAACCTCTTCACTGCCCGATAGGTAACTGATCACTCTCCAATGAAAGAGTGCAAAGTGCACTGATCTAATCCCCCCCCCCCCCCCCCTGCATTTTATTTTACTTACTTAACAAGATTTTTCAAATCCGAGTCTTGATTCAGGAGATATAAGCGTGGGGAATATTAACTGGCCGGGAATTTAAAATGGAGCTCTCCCCAGGGCCCAGTGCAGTCTAAAATGTTACCATTGTAACCTCAGAAGCTAGAGATTAAGCAAATCATTATTTTTTTGAACCCTTATTTAATTATTTAAACGCTGGGCATGCCCAGGGGGGGTAAGATAATAAAATGAAAGAAGTCAAACTAGTGTAGGCTTTTGGGTGGGGATTGAGGCTTTAAAGCAGAATTGTAGGTTTTATACAAATCCCATTAACACTATATCTGGATAGAATCAGCGGCTACACTTCAAACCACTTCTTTCTGCCTCATGCTGCCATATTGTGCCGATATAGACCATACAACTTGGAATTATACATTAATACTGAAAAATCCATCTGAATTTTCTTAAGGTTGGATGCCTACTTTATTTTTCAAGGAAAGA
The DNA here is from genome assembly GCF_040206685.1 of Ascaphus truei. NCBI lineage: Eukaryota > Metazoa > Chordata > Amphibia > Anura > Ascaphidae > Ascaphus > Ascaphus truei. Next base: position 18,029,072 of record NC_134489.1, read on the forward strand.
CAGGTACACAATGAAAATAAAACTCTCCGTGGCTATGAATTTTACAGAGGGGGGGGTTCCCTATTTTGAGGATGTCTGATAAAATCAGGACCCTCTATACCACACATTAGCCTCTGCCAAATACATCAATGGGATCACTCTCTTATACACATCAGCTGGGCTCATATATATATATATATATATATATATATATGTAAATACAACTGTATGCTCATCTGCATGTCTTAGGCAGGTCTGCAACCCCGCCTTTCCCCATTATCACCCAGCATACAGCACTTCCACTGCAGCAAGGGATTCTGGGAAATGACATGCAAATGAGCAAACAGTGCCACTTTTTGCTTCAAAAACCATTTTTAACATGGTTCCATACCTATATGTGCTCATTTGCATGTCATTTCCCAGAATCCCTTGCTGCAGTGGAAGTGCTGTGTGCTGGGTGATAATGGTGAAAGGTGGGGTTGCAGACCTGCCTAAGGGCTGGGACCCGCTGCGCTCGGCGGCGCAGGCGGCCGCCCGGCGTTCCCCACCAGCAGGGGAATCCTCCCTAGCAGGTCCCAGTCCCCCCTCGCTGACGGCTCACTACGCGCTGTGACGCGTCAGCCGGCAGGGGATTCAAGAAAATTGTGATCCCGAGCGGTGACGCGTCACGTGGTGCGCTGATGAGCCAATCAGCGGCGGGGGCGGGAGCGGGAGCTGTCGTCAGGCAGCTTCCTACTCAAGGTAGTGTGTGTGTGTGTGTGTGTGTGTGTGTGTGTGTGTTTTTTTGTGGCAGAAGGGGGAGGGAGATGCTTACCTTACAGCAGCCAGCAGCAACTCCCTCCTGCAGCACGAGCCCGTGGAGGGAGGGGGGGAGTAGCGGGTCCCTCCGCTCAAGCCATGCCCCTCCGCTCAAGCCACGCCCCTCCGCTCAAGCCACGCCCCCTCCTGCCCACCTCCCGCTCCGGCTCCCACTCCCTACAGACCGCATATCGCGGTCTGTGTCTGTCAGCGCCCCGCCTGTCTGCAGTGCAGGCGCGCTGACTGAGGGAGCGGGGCCTTAGCCTAAGACATGCAGATGAGCATACAGTTGTATTTACATTTGCATATTTGCTTTGCTGTGGAGGGTTTTTGTCACTTTTTTTACTCACCATAACTTAACTCAGTATATATATATATACACAAACAGGCATACCCCGCATTAACGTACACAATGGGACCGGAGCATGTATGTAAAGCGAAAATGTACTTAAAGTGAAGCACTCCCTTTTCCCCACTTATCGATGCATGTACTGTACGGCAATCGTCATATACGTGCAGAACTGATGTAAATAACGCATGTGTAACAGGCTCTATAGTCTCCCCGCTTGCGCACAGCTTCGGTACAGGTAGGGAGACAGTATTGCTGTTCAGGACGTGCTGACAGGCGCATGCGCGAGCTGCCGTTTGCCTATTGGGCGATATGTACTTACTCGCGAGTGTACTTAAAGTGAGTGTCCTTAAACCGGGGTATGCCTGTATATACACACACACACACACACACACATCTACACACTTCAATTATGTAATTAATGTTGATAAACTACACAAGATTGCTCAAAATAGAAATATACATGTGTTAATGGTATCGCCCTCCTGTGTTTCAGTTTCACCCACAGATGTCAATGGGATCCCCCTCCTAAAGTCCAGGATCACACCCCAGGCACATTTTATGGGACAGATTTTGGGCCGCATCCATACTGTGCGCGACCACTTGTGCGGCGCGAACAAAAGGCCGCACCCCAACGAGGCCGGCCATAGAGCGCGTGATGAAGCGCGGCGCCGCGGCAGATTATTTAATCACCTCTGCCAATGAGATAGGCCCATATACCGTAGTTCATTGTGTCTGACCACTGTCTCGTATTGTGTCTGACCACTGTCTCGTATTGTGTCTGACCACTGTCTCGTATTGTGTCTGACCACTGTCTCGTATTGTGTCTGACCACTGTCTCGTATTGTGTCTGACCACTGTCTCGTATTGTGTCTGACCACTGTCTCGTATTGTGTCTGACCACTGTCTCGTATTGTGTCTGACCACTGTCTCGTATTGTGTCTGACCACTGTCTCGTATTGTGTCTGACCACTGTCTCGTATTGTGTCTGACCACTGTCTCGTATTGTGTCTGACCACTGTCTCGTATTGTGTCTGACCACTGTCTCATATTGTGTCTGACCACTGTCTCATATTGTGTCTGACCACTGTCTCATATTGTGTCTGACCACTGTCTCACATTGTGTCTGACCACTGTCTCACATTGTGTCTGACCACTGTCTCACATTGTGTCTGACCACTGTCTCACATTGTGTCTGACCACTGTCTCACATTGTGTCTGACCACTGTCTCACATTGTGTCTGACCACTGTCTCACATTGTGTCTGACCACTGTCTCACATTGTGTCTGACCACTGTCTCACATTGTGTCTGACCACTGTCTCACATTGTGTCTGACCACTGTCTCACATTGTGTCTGACCACTGTCTCACATTGTGTCTGACCACTGTCTCACATTGTGTCTGACCACTGTCTCACATTGTGTCTGACCACTGTCTCACATTGTGTCTGACCACTGTCTCACATTGTGTCTGACCACTGTCTCATATAGTGTCTGACCACTGTCTCATATTGTGTCTGACCACTGTCTCGTATCTCAGGACCGCTCTCACTGTTACATGTAGGTGGTGAGCTTTGCATGGTAAAGGGCAAACACAGTTGGGGGCTGGAAGTGGGGAATTTCTCTCTCCCCCCCCCCCCCCCTAATGATTTTATTTAGAATAACAAAGAGAAGATCTCCTTAGTTGTAAAACAACCCCAGCGTTTAGGAAGGAAATCCTTTAATCTGTTGATTGATTGTGAGAAGTGAGTAGGTTCAGGTTTCACGGTATAATCCTCCAGTGCGGTGGAGTTCTTATACCCTTTAAACATCTTCTAAATAATCCGTTCCTTGACATCTTAACAACCCCTTCACTGCCGAAAGGGCCTGAATCTCACTACAGTAACTGGGAACAGGTCACAATCGCTACATTAACTCCCCTCTTAGAGAGGCTCTAACTTAATAATAATAGCATGTTCTTGTATAGCGCTGCTAGTTTTACGTAGACATTTTGCAGACACAGGTCCCTGCCCCGTGGAGCTTACAATCTATTTTTTGGTGCCTGAAGCACAGGGAGATAAAGTGACTTGCCCAAGGTCACAAGGAGCCAACACCGGGAATTGAACCAGGTTCCCCTGCTTCAAACTCAGTGCCACTCAGTCTTTACTCACTGAGCCGCTCCTTCTCTAACTTCTGCTCTCTCTCTCTCACATAGATTGTAAGGTCTTTGGGTAGGGTGACTATACATCCCAGTTTAGCCGGGACAGTCCCGGGATTTTCATTAAATGTATTGTTTTTTCGTTTCACCCTGTTTGGACTCACTTAAAACTCTTAGAACCATAAAAGTAGACCCTGCATGTGTTTATGTGATGGATCATATCAAAGCGTAAGCATTGTAAATATATTGGAAAATGCTAATTAAGCGATTTATCAATATAAACCAACCCGTCATTTTGCTACACTCCAGAGTTTCTGTTATGTTAGGAAATAAATCAATTATACAGCATAAATGCGGACCCTAGACACATACCATTATATTTCTTTTTAAATGATTACATTTGTTTTACAAATAATTTTGTTTCTACTTTTGAAAATCCGGTCACCCTAACTTTGGGGCGGGGGCTCCCTTTATCTTTCGTTATCATGTATTTGCTTCTCTTATCCCCATTGTTTGTACTTTATTATTTCCCCTGGATTATAATGTTAAGTGTTGCATACACTGCTGATGCTCTTTAAATACAATTATACACACATATAGGTTTGCCAGGTGGCTTCTCCAAAAATACTGGACACAATGACAAAGTGCGACGCGCTCGAGAAACACACATCCTTCTCGCCTCTCTCCGCTCCATGCTGTTTCCTCCTTTCCTTATCCCCACCCCCAGGTTCCTGGCACCTCCTCCTAATTGGCTACATTACACAGCAGTAACCAATCAGGATGGAGTAAGCTGCCTAACCCCCTAGCAGCAGCCCTGCTCTCTCCCTGCTTGGGGAAATCCCACGGCCCACCAAGCCAGTCGGGTCACTGTGTCCAGAGAGGTAACACCAGACACATACATATTCAGTATTACCTCTCATTTTTTACTGGACAGTGTCCAAATACAGGACAGTTCAGTTCAATAATGGATACCTGGCAACCCTATGTACAGTACATACCCTATGACAGCGCCCCCTCCATTCTGCTAAACTGTTTCTTTCACCTGCCCCCACAGGACTGGAGAGAGGTATCGTGCACAGACTAATAACACCATACGGAGTAGCACTGACTAACTTCTCTGTCCTTTAATATCTGCATCTAAGGTACTTCTTGTACTAAACTTGTATTTCACGCAGGGCGCATCTAACGCACGTGTCTGAGGCAGGCAAGTTAAATGCCAGCTCAGCCCTGGGAGATTCACACATGAAAAAACAGCGGAGGAAACCCCAGCATACAGTAGCAGCTCTGGTTGCCATATAATATTTTCATGTGTATGTCTACTAACTTTTGTTTTTGTTAACTCTTCATACAACTTCCCCCATTGTTTCCCCGCGTTACTTTCTGAAGCCAGCAGAGAGAAATGATGTCTGAAATAAGATTTGTTGATATTTTAACCCCTTTCCTGCTTGAGGGCTTGCAATGTATTGCAGAGCAAGATAATGACATGTAGAGCGATATAATAACATGCAGCGCGATACGATAACATGCAGAGCAATATAATAACATGCAGAGCAATATAAGAACATGCAGAGCAAGATAATAACATGCAGAGCAAGATAATAACATGCAGAGCAATGTAATAACACGCAGAGCAGTATAATAACATGCAGAGTGATACAATAACATGCAGAGCAATATAATAACATGCAGAGCAATATAATAACATGCAGAGCAATATAATAACATGCAGAGTGATACAATAACATGCAGAGCAATATAATAACATGCAGAGCAATATAATAACATGCAGAGCAATATAATAACATGCAGAGCAATATAATAACATGCAGAGCAATATAATAACATGCAGAGCAATATGATAACATGCAGCGCGATACGATAACATGCAGAGCAATATAATAACATGCAGAGCAATATAATAACATGCAGAGCGATATAATAACATGCAGAGCAATATAATAACATGCAGAGCGATATAATAACATGCAGGGCGATACGATAACATGCAGAGCAATATAATAACATGCAGAGCAAGATAATAACATGCAGAGCAAGATAATGACATGTAGAGCGATATAATAACATGCAGAGCGATACGATAACATGCAGAGCAATATAATAACATGCAGAGTGATACAATAACATGCAGAGCAATATAATAACATGCAGAGCAATACGATAACATACAGAGCGATACGATAACATGCAGAGCAATATAATAACATGCAGAGCAATATAATAACATGCAGAGCAATATAATAACATGAAGAGCAAGATAATGACATGTAGAGAGATATAATAACATGCAGAGCGATACGATAACTTGCAGAGTGATATAATAACATGCAGAGCAAGATAATAACATGCAGAGCAATATAATAACATGCAGAGCAATATAATAACATGCAGAGCAATATAATAACATGCAGAGTGATACAATAACATGCAGAGCGATACGATAACATGCAGAGCAATATAATAACATGCAGAGCAATATAATAACATGCAGAGTGATACAATAACATGCAGAGCGATATAATAACATACAGAGCGATACAATAACATGCAGAGCGATATAATAACATACAGAGCAATATAATAACATGCAGAGCAATATAATAACATGCAGAGCAATATAATAACATGCAGAGCCATATAATAACATGCAGAGCAATATAATAACATGCAGAGCAATGCATTGCTGTCCATTCTGGCAGGAAAGTGATTAAAGCTTTAACCTCGCCTGGAAGATTCTTATAAAAACCCCATAGTCTCAATAGGGTCCCTCAGTTTAAAAAATAATCTACATATTGAGTTGTGGAAAATAGACCATTCTCTCTCTCTCTCTTTTTCTAATTACATTCTGCTAAAGTGTTCCACAAAAATAAATGTTGACGTGTCTGACATTTGGCGCAGATCAGTTATCCCGAGAGGTTAATGCCACTCCAGACCTGGTGAGATTTTTTTTGACACAGGATAAATGGGAGAAAAATGACGTGCAAATCGTGATGTGTTCCCGTCCCATGTGAGCAGAGCGGAATAGATGCACAGCACTCTTATACAGCGTGCGTGCGTGCGTGTGCGGCGTCATTTACCCACATCTGTGGCATGCTAAACTGGGGCAAAATACAGCAGCCCCCTTTTTTTTAAAGGAAAAAAAAATCCTGTGCTGTTATTTGCAGTAGATTAGCAGCAGGGTGATATGGATAAAGGACCCTTTACTGATGCTCCTGCTTAATAACACTAGCCAAGAGGGACCGTTTATCTAGATCTCCTAGCAGCAAAGCTGGTGCAAGCAACAGCACCAGCTTTATGAAAACATGGCTTTTATTGACATATTTATTTCCCCCTTTGATGCTGTTTTCTGCATCCTTGTGGCATATAATTTGTACCCAGAGAAACATGTTAAGTGATCCATGTAATGTCAAAGAATGATAAAACACCACATTTGATTGATTGATAGTTGTAGAGCTCCGTCATACTGTATGTTGGCGGTTCTTACCTGTGCAGGGTTTCCATGACTTCAGTCCTATGGTCAGGCCAATCTGGGTCCCACAGAAGATAAGCCAAACACAGGCCGGCAGCAGGGTAGACATCAGTGGTTTTTCACAGTCTGGGGGTCCATGTACAACACTCTCACCCCCGTGCCTTACCTTTCCCAAACCCGCACTCTGCTTAGAAATAACACCCAAGTCTTCATGGCCCAACAGGGTCTTCTACTCCTCAGTCAAGTGCACCTCATCTTCTAGGGCACAATCTGGACAGGTAACATCCAGGTTACTGCATCAGTGACCATGTGTGAAAATACCCATCATTTCAACCCAGCTCTGCCCAACAAGGGTGAAAAGACAACTCCTATTTTCAGCTTGTCTGGGGGCAACCTTCTTCCTTGATGTTGTGGCAGTGAAGGTGTTTTTTTGTTGTTGTTGTTGTTTATTTTAAGTAAGAAGAAATTGATGAGCGGTAAATAAAATGCAGGAAAGACTCAGAAGGTGAGGTTAGAAGTTGTAACTGTAGAGTCAGCTGTTTAGTTGGGACACAGCAGGTGAGCCTCTCTGCGCCTCAGGATCATACAGGGATGAGCAGGTGAGACTGTAGTGAAGAGCCAAATATCCAGACATTTAAATGAGACCCTAGTCATGTAACTGACTTTTTTTTTTTTCTTCTCCAGGATCTTTTCATCTCTTGCCCAGCCCTCCCCAGGTGGAGGAATTTCCTACTGTACATGGCTCTGCCCTTACAGAGAACATATTAACAGGATAGGTGGAGTCACATTCAGGCTGTGCACCTGAGTGTGTGGTTATAGCCAGATCATTTCAGTGTGTGAATTGTTTTCTATAATCCCCTCACCGCGGGAGTATCCACTAATACTCCTTACAAGAGTACCACCCTTACACCCACGGACTCCCCTTATGGCAAGAGTATCCCCTAATACTCCTGAATTTCCATCACTGCAGGAGTGTCCTCTTAATACCCTTGCAACTTTCTCTTGACTAAATAGTATACTCCCAATGATCTTTGTCCACCCTCACTATTTCATCAGTCTTGTTGCCGTTCCTGCTTCCCAATGTCTCCCAAAGAGCTTACAATCTAATTGTACCTGAGGAACAGAGAGCTAAAGTTATGAGGTCACAAGGAGAGCTGACACTCGGATTTAAACCGGGCTTCACCCACTTCAAAGGCAGTGCCCTTACTACTAAGCCGCTCCTTCATCCCATCCGTATGTCGATGGGTTTTGTGGAATTTAAACTAGCTCCCAAATTGGCTTGACCCCCTAATCCGGGGGTTCTCACCTCCAGTCCTCAAGACCCCCCCCCCCCCCCCCCCAACAGGTCAGGTTTTTAGGATATCCCTGCTTCAGCACAGGCATCTCAATCAGTGGCTCCCTGCTTCAGCACAGGTGGCTCGGTCAAAGACTGAGCTACTGATTGAGCCACCTATGCTGACACTGGTATATCCTTAAAACCTGACCTGTCTGGGGGTTCTTGAGGACTGGAGTTGAGAACCTCTGCCCTAATCATTAAATGCTTTGATTCGTAATGTGGTATAATAACAATCGAGCTACAAGGAGTAGGCAGGTACAAGGAGTAGGCAGGTACAAGGAGTAGGCAGGTACAAGGAGTAGGCAGGTACAAGGAGTAGGCAGGTACAAGGAGTATGTAGGTACAAGGGGTAGGCAGGTACAAGGAGTATGTAGGTACAAGGGGTAGGCAGGTACAAGGAGTATGCAGGTACAAGGAGTATGCAGGTACAAGGAGTATGCAGGTACAAGGGGTAGGTAGGTACAAGGAGTAGGCAGGTACAAGGAATAGGCAGGTACAAGGAGTAGGTAAGTACAAGGTGTAGGTAGGTACCTGATGAAGAACCCTGAGAGGTTCGAAAGCTTCTAACATAGCAACTATTTGTTGGTCCAATAATAGGTATTATACTGCCTACTCCTTCTCCCTCCTTGTTTTTTTACCACATGACGAAAGGATCCACATGGTTCCCCACCCTTCTCTGTGTATGATTAGTAATGAGGGAAAAGAAGGTGTAGAAGCTTTAGTAGTTCAATCAAATGCATAGAAAGAAATGTATCAACACATCCATTGTTTATGACTAACCTAAGATAAGAATAACAAGCGGTTGCAGAATTCCTTTACTTGAATGCTCATTAGCTCTGACCTAATGAGGAGCACTAAATACCCCCTATGTATCAAGGCAAAAGGGGTGCAATTCTGGGGAAAAAACAATTGCCCCAGATGTATCGCAGAAAAAAATCATATCTATTGCAATGGGATGTTTTCTTAAATACTATACATCTAGTGACTTTTTTTTGCCCCAGAATTGACCCCAATATTCTGAAGAGTACATTTTCACAACCTGTTTGTGGGATGAGGACATGTAAACCCCCTCCAGGGCCAAAGGGGTACGTTTGCAACTAAAAGAGCCAACATGGAAGAAAGGTCCAACACAGCCACCCACCATTCTTTCCCACCATTCTTCTGGTGCATCATTGCTCCTGTCACCGACCCAGCCCATCTACCACGGAGAAGAAGTCACGTAGGATCAGGAGCACAGGTGACCCTACACATAGGAATCCCAGAACCCGAGAGATCTCGGTAAATGTTGGAGAGGAGGGGTGCTCGTGTGTGGCCCTCTGTAGAACTTACACAGTGGGATCAACAAGTGCTACTGCTGATTAAAAAATCAGTCTGACATATCACACAACAACACTTTATACAACTTCACAATGTAAGTGGCTTCCACCAATCATCTCTAAAACAAGTTCCCTGCTCTGCTTTCCTTGGGAATTACAATCGTTTTTTTCTTTGAAGCGTAGACCCTGAAAAGCCAAATTCATGTGAACGCCCTGACTTTCCAGAGGATCAAGCAAGAGAAGGGTCAGCACATTGCACGTGCAAGGGGAGGCGACCCTGCGCCACTCACAGTGGACATCACAAAGTCAAACCACCTTCCAAGTTCTAGGTCCCCTCCGTTTACTAGCTAACTCGCCAACATTAGTTATGAAAACTTCTGGTTATGGACCCCTTAGACATGTCACTGTCATTTCGGCAATAAGGCCGCGCTTATAGTGCCGGCGACGGCGACGCTGACGTAGCTGAAAAAATCACATTGATGTGACTTCCAGCGATCGCGACCAATCCGTCGCTCCGTCGCATCGCTCCTACTATAAACGCACGCAACGGCGTCAATACATTTGTTTTGACACAACGTCGCGTCACTGTCACCGGCACTATAAGCGCGGCCTAAGAGGGACAGATCACAAACTTACATGCCCAATGTCTTCTAAGCAGATTGGCACGCCGGCGACTCACTTTTTTAACCCCTTCCCTGCTTCGCAATGCATCGCAGGCCTCTCTGGCAGGAAAGGGGTTAACCTTCCTGCTCCCCCCCGGGCTGGGTTTGTACCGGCGGCTGGTGGCTGAGAGATGAAAAACCTAGATAGGTTTGTTGACCCAATGGGCCGTGGAGCCCTGCGCTGGTAACATTAGAAATGCCGACGTATCTCTCGCTATCCGACCCAGCACTTCTGAAGTCAAATATTAACAGCTTCTGGGACGCATATTAACTCTCAGACCTGAAGCAGCGAGTCCCAGGTGATCTGCGCGGATAAGGTGAGGGCAGGGGGGGGGGGGGAACCAAAAAATAAAACTACCTTTGTGTAATATCAGACATTTCTGATCCCAAAACATGTCAACTACATGCAGACTGGAAGGGAAAAGGGTCAAATAGCTCTCTGTCTGACAGCACTGTGTAAGGCCCGTTCTATAGTGCCGTGTAGCACGGTGTAGCGCGCGCGCGGAATTTCAGTTGGCTGACGTTAGTCAGCCTTTCTATAGAAGGGCCGCGCGTGCGCACGGCAGGGAGAGGGGAGCTGACAGACAGCGGCGAAGATGAAGAAATTCATCTTTTCGCGCCGCTACCTGCGCTCAAATGTATGTATATGTGTGTATGTATGTATGCGTGGATGTGTGTTTGTATGGATGCGTGAGTGTGTGTGTGTGTGTGTGTGTGTGTGTGTGTGTGTGTGTGTGTGTGTGTGTGTGTGTGTGTGTGTGTGTGTGTGTGTGTGTGTGTGTGTGTGTGTGTGTGTGTGTGTGTGTGTGTGTCAAGGATTGTAAAACAAACAAAATAAATATTTATTAAACTTTTTTTTTTCTTTAAAAAAATAATCTATCTAGGACTTACTTTCACTCACACAACCCATGCACACACATATACTCACACATACACACACATATACTCACACATACACACACATACTATACATACATACACATACACACACATATACTCACACATACACACACACATACTCACACATACACACACATATACATACATACACATACACACACATATACTCACACATACACACACACATACTCACACACACACACACATATACATACATACACTCACACATACACACACACACACACATACTCACACATACATACATACACATACACACACATATACTCACACATACACACACACATACACATATACATAAATATACACTAACCTGCAGCTCCCGGCTCTATATACATGAAAAGCATGCGGCACGTGCACGCGCGTTCGCATAGGAACGTGCGGCCGCATGCTGTATATAACAGCCCTAACCTCTCTCTCTCTGTAACTGTCCCTTTCATAGCATTTTCCCTGTCTCTGTCCCCTTCCTGTCGTGACTGTCCCTTTACTCGACCACTGCCCCTCTCTCAGTCTCCACTTTCTCTACTGCAACTCCTCCATTACTCGGACTCTGTCACCTTTGTCTCCCACCACTTCCTCTCCTCTCGGTCACTGTGACCTGTTCCTGTCCCCTTTGCCTCTCTCCTCTCCAGCTACCTTTTTGCCAGTTCTCTCTCTGCCCCTGTAGCGCTGATACCGGTAAAGGGTTCGTATAAAAGCTAAATGGGGTTGAACTAATTGAATTCTGCTGTAGAACCTTGCCAATGAACGGTCAGGCGGAATAGGACTACATTCCACCCTTAATGGGTTAATTAAGGGCCCTGCCACTTACTCTGAGTACCTACAAGCTGACCCTGGAATGTGTAATATCCACTAAAGTAAATATGTAAAAGGAGAGAGGAACAAACAACTCCAGGAGAGAAAGGATGGGGGTAGGAGGTGTATCTGTCCTTTCTCTCCATCGCTACGAAGAATTCTGTTCCATAATATTCAATTTTCTGCATATCATTCATACAGAACCTTAGAAAAGAGGCATCTAAGAGGGGATATTATCATTAAATAGAAAGATATTTAGGGTTCAGTTCATATAAGGAGCTTTCAAAAGAACTATTCATCCCACGGGCAGTACAAAGGACTCTGGGTCGTCCCTTAAGGTTGGAGGAAAGGAGATTTCACCAGCAACAAAGGAAAGGGTTCTTTACAGTAAGGGCAGTTACAGTGTGGAATTCATTATCCATGGAGACCGTGATGGCAGATACAGAGGTTATAATTAAGTTGGGGAAGGGGAGGAGGGAAAATAGGTCCAGCTCAGCTGAAGAAATTGACTTTCTGAAGTGGTGCTATCTGGGATAGAGAATTTGTATCTACATGAAGAGAAAGATCCCATGTGATGCTGCACTCAACTCCACTGATAGATAGATACTGTCTATCAATTTTATTAAACTCTTAGAAACAAAAATTTGAATTTTTGTTTTCTAAGAATTTAATCAAATGGATATATTTAACTATCAGTGGAGTTGAGTGCAGCAGCACATGGGATCTTTCTCTTCATGTAGATACAAAGGTTGGACATCTTTTTTAGAAAAGAAAGGTAGACCGGGATATACCAAATACCCTGTCTCAGATTTAAAAAAAATCCTGTCCTCATGCCCTTACCCGGTGCCGCCCTCCAGCTTCAGCACCATTCTGTCCCATTGCCATGGCAACAGAGACGCCATGTGACGTCACGTTGCCGGCCACGCATGCGCGATGTCGGCGCTTGCCAGCCACTCGTACACATTCGAGATCGGCGCTTGTCCAGCGATCACGCGTGCGCACGAGCGACGGGCAACTGCCAATCGTGCATGCGCGGACGTCAAGCGCTGGTCACGCAGGCCGCCCCCAAATTCTGACGCCCAAAAATGTCGCCGCCCGAGGCCCGGGCCTATCAGGGCTTAATGGGAAATCCGCCACTGCAAATAAGTAAACACGGGAAGGAGGCTGATCCGGGGGGCAATCTGAGTGCCAATTATTGCAGTCAGGGAGGAATTTATTTTCCCCCTTATGAGACATCATTAGATGATATTTCCCTGGGGGTTTGCCTTCCTCTGGATCAATATACTGTAAGTACAATTATAGGAAACGTATCTGTCGTCTAAATTTAACATAGGTTGAACTCGATGGACGTGTGTCTTTTTTCTCATCTACTATGTAACTATGTAACTATGTAACTATGTAACTATGTAACTATGTAACCTGGGAGCTGAGAGGCTCTGTGCAGCAGGGGTGCGCAAACCTTTTCGTCTGCGCCCCTCTTCCTACTCTCCCCCTTACCTTGTCTCCGGCGTTTCTGACCTGACTTGACATTGCGTCACCAGAAGCCGCCGGAGAAAAGGGAAGGGAGCTTACAGATGCCTTGCGCGCTCCCCTGGCATTTCCTTTAAATTCTTTGGGGTAGAGCGCGTGGCCTCTGTAAGCGCCGCACCCCCCCCCCCCCCAGAAAATTTCACACCCCGCACCCCTGCTGTACATTATATCATTCATACAGAACCTGGGAGGTGAGACGCTCTGCATATCATTCATACAGAGCCTGGGAGGTGAGACGCTCTGCATATCATTCATACAGAGCCTGGGAGGTAAGACGCTCTGCATATCATTCATACAGAGCCTGGGTGCTGAGAGGCTCTGCATATCATTCATACAGAGCCTGGGAGGTGAGAGGCTCTGCATATCATTCATACAGAGCCTGGGAGCTGAGAGGCTCTGCATATCATTCATACAGAGCCTGGGAGCTGAGAGGCTCTGCATATCATTCATACAGAACCTGGGAGGTGAGACACTCTGCATATTATTCATACAGAGCCTGGGATGTGAGAGGCTCTGCATATCATTCATACAGAGCCTGGGAGCTGAGAGGCTCTGCATATCATTCATACAGAGCCTGGGAGCTGAGAGGCTCTGCATATCATTCATACAGAACCCGGGAGCTGAGAGGCTCTGGAGAGGCTCTGCATATCATTCATACAGAGCCTGGGAGGTGAGAGGCTCTGCATATCATTCATACAGAGCCTGGGAGGTAAGACGCTCTGCATATCATTCATACACAGCCTGGGAGGTGAGACGCTCTGCATATCATTCATACAGAGCCTGGGAGGTGATATGCTCTGCATATCATTCATACAGAACCCGGGAGCTGAGACGCTCTGCATATCATTCATACAGAGCCTGGGAGGTGAGAGGTTCTGCATATCATTCATACAGAGCCTGGGAGGTGAGAGGCTCTGCATATCATTCATACAAAACCTGGGAGGTGAGACGCTCTGCATATCATTCATACAGAACCCGGGAGGTGAGAGGATCTGCATATCATTCCTACAGAGCCTGGGAGGTAAGACGCTCTGCATATCATTCATACAGAGCCTGGGAGGTGAGACGCTCTGCATATCATTCATACAGAGCCTGGGAGGTGAGATGCTCTGCATATCATTCATACAGAACCTGGGAGGTGAGACGCTCTGCATATCATTCATACAGAACCCGGGAGGTGAGAGGCTCTGCATATCATTCATACAGAACCCGGGAGCTGAGAGGCTCTGCATATCATTCATACAGAGCCTGGGAGGTGAGAGGCTCTGCATATCATTCATACAGAGCCTGGGAGGTGAGACGCTCTGCATATCATTCAGGGGGAGGAGGGGGGACGTGGTGGGAAGGGGGGGAGGGGGGAGGTGGTGGGAAGGGGGGGAGGTGGTGGGAAGGGGGGGAGGTGGTGGGAAGGGGGGGGAGGGTGGTGGGAAGGGGGGGGAGGTGGTGGGAAGGGGGGGAGGTGGTGGAAAGGGGGGGGAGGTGGTGGGAAGGGGGGGAGGGGGGAGGTGGTGGGAAGGGGGGGAGGTGGTGGGAAGGGGGGGAGGTGGTGGGAAGGGGGGGGAGGTGGTGGGGAAGGGGGGGGAGGTGGTGGGAAGGGGGGGAGGTGGTGGAAAGGGGGGGGAGGTGGTGTGGGAAGGGGGGGGAGGGGTGAGGTGGTGGGAAGGGGGAGGAGGTGGGAAGGGGGAGGCGGGGGGTGGGAGGCGGTGGGAAGGCGGGGGGTGGGAGGAGGTGGGAAGGCGGGGGGGTGGGAGGCGGTGGGATGGCGGGGGGTGGGAGGCGGTGGGATGGCTGGGGGTGGGAGGCGTGGGAAGGGGGGTGGGAGGCGGTGGGAAGGGGGGGGAGGGAGGCGGTGGGAAGGGGGGGGAGGGAGGCGGTGGGAAGGGGGGGGGGGAGGCGGTGGGAAGGGGGGAGGAGGCGGTGGGAAGGGGGGGTGGGAGGCGGTGGGAAGGGGTGGGGGGAGGCGGTGGGAAGGGGGGGGGAGGAGGCGGTGGGAAGGGGGGCTGGGAGGCGGTGGGAAGGGGGGCTGGGAGGCGGTGGGAAGGGGGGAAGGGGGGAAACGGTGGGAAGGGGGGGCGGTGGGAAGGGGGGGAGGCGGTGGGAAGGTGGAGGGAAGGGGGGGGGGAGGCGGTGGGAAGGGGGGGAAGCGGTGGGAAGGGGGGGGAGGCAGTGGGAAGGGGGGGGAGGCGGTGGGAAGGGGGGGGAGGCGGTGGGAAGGGGGGGTGGAGGGGAGGTGAAGGGGGGGTGGAGGGGAGGTGAAGGTGGGGGGGTGGAGGGGAGGTGAAGGTGGGGGGGTGGAGGGGAGGTGAAGGGGGGGTGGAGGGGAGGTGAAGGGGGGGTGGAGGGGAGGTGAAGGGGGGGGGAGTGGAAGGGAGGTGAAGGGGGGGGTGGAAGGGAGGTGAAGGGGGGGGTGGAAGGGAGGTGAAGGGGGGGTGGAGGGGAGTGAAGGGGGTGGTGAGGGGGGGGGTGGAGGGGAGGTGAAGGGGGGGTGGAGGGGGGGGAGGTAAAGGGGGGGTGGAAGGGAGAAGTGGAGTGAGGGGAGGTGAAAGGGGGTGAGGGGAGGTGATGGGGGGTGAGGGGTGGGTGAGGGGAGGTGAAGGCCGCTCACTCACCCGTCCGGCAGGTCCCACGTGGATCTGAGGCGGGAGGCAGCGTGTTGTGGCCACTCTCCCGCTGTGTCCCGGGCGCTCGCTCGCTCCCCCGCTGACTGTAGCGGCGCCGGGGGGGGGGGGGGTATCGGGGAGACACTGACACTGGAGGGGAGGGGGGGGGTGGAGGCGAGGTGAAGGCCGCTCACTCACCCATCCGGCAGGTCCCACGTGGATCTGAGACGGGAGACAGCGTGTTGTGGCCGCTCCCCTGCTGTGTCCCCGGGCGCCGCCATCTTGGGCACTCGGCGCCGCGAGGCAGCCTGCCTGGCCACTGGCTGTTCCCCCGCCGGGGAGGGGTGAGTTGTAGCGCCGGGGAGGGGGGGGGGGGGCATGTATATGTGTGGGGGGGGGGAGAGGTGGGAGAAGGGGGGGTCTCGCACGGCCGCTGACACTGGGTGGGGAGGGGCGCTGAAGGGGTAATAATAGTGTGTGTGTCCCGCTGACTGTAGCGGCGCCGGGGGAGGGGGGGGGTCGGGGTGAAAGCGCGGGAGACACGGGGAGAGGAGGAGGTGCGCGCGGGTGCTGCTAACACTGTGAGCCCCGCTAATGTATGTAACAGTGTGTGTGTGTGTGTGTGTGTCACTGTGTGTGTGTGTCACTGTGTGTGTGTCTGTCACTGTGTCCCTGTGTCCCTGTGTCCGTGTGTGTGTGTGTCCCCGTGTGTGTGTGTGTGTGTGTGTGTGTGTGTGTGTGTGTGTGTGTGTGTGTGTGTGTGTGTGTGTGTGTGTGTGTGTGTCTGTGTGTGTGTGTGTCCCCCTGTGTTCCCTGTGTGTGTGTGTGTGTGTGTGTGTGTGTGTCCCTGTGTGTGTGTGTCCCTGTGTTCCCTGTGTGTGTCCCCCTGTGTGTGTGTGTGTGTGTACCCCTGTGTGTGTGTGTGTGTGTCCCTGTGTGTGTGTGTGTGTGTGTGTGTCCCTGTGTGTGTGTGTCCCTGTGTTCCCTGTGTGTGTGTGTGTCCCTGTGTTCCCTGTGTGTGTGTGTGTCCCTGTGTGTCCTTTGGCCCGTCACTCCGCCTCAGGCCAATGAGAGGTGTGCGGGGGCGGGCGGGCCAAGGGACCAATTAGATTTCCCCTAGGGACACCGGACATCCAGGCAGGCAGGCAAACATACAGTGCTTTCACTAATATAGTATAAAATAAAAGAAGAAAGAAGATAGAGAGACTCTCATACAGGTTTGCGCACCTGATCTAGCATTAGCATCTATTCAAATCAATGGGTGCAAAGACCAGATCTCCTTTACTGGTGCTTGATGAATCTTCAATACGGGAGATAATAAACACTTGCGCTATACTGAGACGGGTGCGGCCCAATGATTATAGTGTCCAGGTGGAAACTAAAAACATTAAGTACATAACAACATAAAGAAAATCCCTTTGAATGGGTGCACGCCTCCTAATAATGATTAACTTATTCTATATATTATATACACTCCTATGGACTGAATAGCTGTACTAGTTAGCATAAATAGCCATTAGTATTGTAAATATTAAAAAGAGGACAGTAAATTAACAATTTAGGGAGTGGGTATACACATGGACTGATTGCTCCCGACTACTCCCTAATTAGAGACTACGTGCTAAAAAGACACTTCTGAAAAATACTGTGTCTACATTATTCATTATATTATATGAAACCTTTATTACATAACTCATTACACTCAAAAATGTCATTTACAAATAGTCGATTGGATCCTATTGAGGATGAGATATATGTGCATATCTTTACATTATTATAACTACCAGTTGACTTTAAGAAGAACATGTCTATATTCATTTAGCAAACCTCTCATAATATACAATCACCCAACACTGTTTGTGGTATCTAGAAGGGGACATTTTTCCCACCAATAGGAAGATAATAGCCCTGTAGTTATGCTTTCAAATGGAAAACTATAACAGCAAATGTCCATTTTCAAGAGTCATTATCAGGCTATACTATGTGAAGTGATTTTTAGCCTGTGATTGAATCTACAAGTCACAAGTATTTTGAGTATAATAAAGCAACTTGTCTGCTTTCAGACAGCATTTCCGTGTCTGACTGCAGTGCTCCCTTTTAACTGGCAATTATGTATATATATCATTAAATTACCAATCAGCATTGCTCTGGATCTTCTATTAGTTTTTTTTAAATGACATTTTTGAGTGTAATGAGTTATGTAATAAAGGTTTCATATAATATAATGAATAATGTAGACACAGTATTTTTCAGAAGTGTCTTTTAGCACGTAGTCTCTAATTAGGGAGTAGTCGGGAGCAATCAGTCCATGTGTATACCCACTCCCTAAATTGTTCATTTACTGTCCTCTTTTTAATATAAACAATACTAATGGCTATTTATGCTAACTAGTACAGCTATTCAGTCCATAGGAGTGTATATAATATATAGAATAAGTTAATCATTATTAGACGGAGTGCACCCATTCAAAGGGATTTTCTTTATGTTGTTATGAACTTAATGTTCATTGATGAATCTTCCCCATAGAAGGCAACAACATACAGAGAGAGACTTCGGAACAAATGTACGTATCTCAGGGATATAATCGATGCGTGGCAGAGAGATTGAGTAATTACACAGTGTAACATGCTGTTAGGTTATTTCCGGCTGTGCCATGTGGTCCACTTTTTTTGTTTTGTGTGCAGAAGAGAGACGTTCTGGGAATTTTTCATGGAATTGACCAAGTTGTGAAAACTTCCTTTTATGTTTTTTCCATTTTCACCCTAAACTTTGAAACTTTCACTGCAAAACTCGCCACATTTGCTGACTCGCCCAACAAAAATCCTTTGAAATCTACGGTGTGAAATGTAAAAGCGGAGTACGAAGTTGACAAGTTTAACAATTGTGCGACTTCCCCCCCACTGAAAAGTTGCCACTCTCCAAAACGTACACTTCTTGTGAATAAGCGCAGTGTCAGATTAGCCTCTAGTGTGGCCTGCCGGTCGATCTGGCAGTGGATGGGTTAAAAAGATCCTATATTTCTCTTGTCAACATGTATCTTCTTAAGTGTCCCATTATCCTGTCCATGATTACAGACTTGGCATCTTTCCTACCACTAAAGCCGCCTTCTCGAGTCTGTAATTTCCAGCATCCTTCTCCAATCCTTTTAAAAACCAGTGGTACATTTTGGCTGGAATCCAAACCTCCCCTTATGCCACAGGACTTTTACACTGCAATTTACCGGGGACAAATCATACGCAGTCTGCAGTCCCCATACAAATTGGTGGCCTTTATTATTAGGTCAAAAAGAGGTTCTACAACAAGTAGGGTTATCTACTCAATCATCACTGTCGCATATGAACAATGCAAACTGTAGTGTTAATGGTATCTTCCCATCATATATGATACGTTGACATCACTTCCATGGAAATTAAACACGTTTTACTCTTCGACAAAGTGCCAAGTGCGCCAAACGCGTCGGAGGGATCCTACTATGCTTCTCTCCGTGCTGTCACCTGTTTTGTAATAAATTGTTTTTAATTCGATCGTTTTGTGCCTAGCCCCATTTTTCCAACATTGGATTTAGCTATCCCCCAGCACTGCATTAAATCCATTTGCAGGTAGGGAGGTCAGCTTTACTTAGAACAGTGTTTTCCAACTGGGGTTCCAAGGAGCCCTTGGGTTCCCCAAGCATCCTTAAAGTGTTCCCTGCAATTTTTAGGTCATTTGAAAATGATACCAAATACAGAATTTACAATACAGACGGGCCCCACTTGCACGGCGGGTTCTTTTTCCTGGCGCCACTGCAATGCAAAAATCGCCAAAAAAGTGGAACCAGCGATTTTTGGCTTCTGTGCATGTGCAGACTTGCAGTCCCCCCCTTCTGCGCATGCGCCAACACGGCGCTCCCCTGTTCTGCACAGACGCGACCTCGGCCATCCCCATTCTGCGCATGCGCAGAAATGGTGGCCCCCTTCTCGGTACCGTGGATCGCCGAGAAGTGAAACGCTGAGAAGCGGGGCCCTACTGTACATCTGATCTCAGGCGCGCTATTAGAAAGGGTTGGGGTTCCTTACAATGCATCTGATCTCAGACGCTATTAGAGAGGGTTGGGGTTCCTTACAATGCATCTGATCTCAGACGCGCTATTATAGAGGGTTGGGGTTCCTTATAATGCATCTGATCTCAGACGTGCTATTAGAGAGGGTTGGGGTTCCTTACAATGCATCTGATATCAGACGTGCTATTAGAGAGGGTTGGGGTTCCTTACAATGCATCTGATCTCAGACGTGCTATTAGAGAGTCGGGGTTCCTCAACCAAAACAAAAAGATTTAAAAGAAAAAAACTTAAAAATACATTGGTGGTTCCTTTAGGAGAAGGGAGATTAAGACTAGATTCATTTTAAAAGATCCAACATTATTTTATTTTCTATATCTGCCAACTCTCTTTTGCAGTTTTGCTCTACTTTTGCCTGCTGTATCAGCACTTGATTTGGGAGTTGATCTATGGAGCAACAAGAGTTAGGTGTTACTTGGTGCACATATAATTGGATGTAACCATGTTTACTTATAGCCGTGGCTGGTCCAGCTATCTTTCTACTTTCCCTGTCACGTACATTCTAGTAAGATTCAGACTATCCTATGGGGTTTCCCCCCTACTGATGCTGACTTTCTGAATGATTGGATTGGTGGTAACACAGGGGTCTGTGAATAGCCAATGGTGGTGCAGATACTGGGCCCTCCCTCTTTGAGCCTCAGGGATGAAGAATCTAAATTATAGAGTGAAGTTCAGCTTACCCCTTCATGGGGTAGGAGTCCTCCATCTTCCCGCAAGGGAGGAGGAATGTGAAGACGTCTCTTCCCAGCTGGGAGGGAGACATGTGCTCAGCCCTCAGGGGCTGATGGCACTAAGCTAATCCAGCGTGGCCTCACCATTACCCGCAGGCCAGTACCATCCAGAAGCCAGGGATCTATCATATCAACTGAAGCATACGCTGTAATGACACCAGCAGTGGCTGCTATAATAAAGACCATCCTCACTTATACTTCTGGCTCCGCGGCAGTCTGTGTGGAGAGAGGTATTGGGAGTAGAGACTGTCATAGCGGGGACCGCCTTCGGCACTGCTGAAGCCCCCTATGTCTGGAGGAGCTGTCACCAAAAAGAAGGAAACCAGAGAATTCCCCAAAAGTTTGTCCTGTTCCCCCACAACATTGTGGGCATCTCATCTCTCCTGCACCTTGCAGGTAACCAGCACTAAACATAGCAGTAGCCTGGCCAAACATCGTTTCATTAAGGTCGTCAGCTTCATTTCGAACCACACCCTCCTGTTCCTGGTCATTTGAGATTTCAGCTAGTGCTTCCTTAATCTTTTCATATCCGTGTACAATCGCTTTTCTCGCATCAGCTCTGCAAGACCAACGCGTTTCACTCAAACACTTAGGCACATACAACTTTGGTCTGACAATATTTGGTGAGAATTGCATAATGTGAAGGAGATGCCATGAAAAAGACATGTTTTGTTGGACAAATTCAAAGGAGCGGACAGCTGCAAGGAAAGTATTGGCCGCTGTCTTCCCTACTAAATTAAGGGAATGATGACAACATGGCATAAAAAAGTGACAAGGTATTTTTTCCATGTATGAGTGCTTGCATTCCTCGGTATTTGCCACTCGTATTTGCAGCATTATGATATGACTGTCAACAACAGTCACTGATCTCAATGTTGTGACAATCCAAGTCCTTAAGCAGTGCATTAGCAAGAGCAGATCCAGTGTGACCACAATTTGGCATTGTCACGGTAGCTTGTGACAGACTGTAATTTACACCAAAACTATATATAAATATATATATATACCTGGGTTTGAACTGGACGAGACTTAGATATGATAAAATGTAATTTATTCCTTGATAAAGGTGAACACAACAGATATGTACAAATAACAGGCAAAATATAGACACTTACTTAAAGATTAGGACAGAAGGCCATCAGGATACAGACTGGGCCACTTCTCCCATATATTTCAGTTGACATCACAGCAAGACAGGCAAAGTTATACAGCAAAACCTGCATCATCCCAAGACCTTGCATAAAGACACAGGCCTGATGACATGCAGACATGAAGATCATGAAGAACATTTGCATGAAGAACATTTGCATGAAGAACATGAAGAACAATGGGTAAAGGGTGGCTTTGACTTATATACTATGTCAAACTCATCTCTTTAACCCTAGATGCCGCGACGGCTAGCAAAAGTCCCTTTGAAGCTTTTGAAGCTCAGTTTGGACTTCCAGTGTCCAGTGTGAGATGTTACACTTTCTCTGGTTAGTTCCTTTTGTCCGTTGGGCCAAGCATAAGCAATTAGCAATTTAGCCTTTGATGACCAAGCGATGTAAATTCTAGCCTTTCCTGCTCATCACAACAGGGGTTCCTCAGAACTCAACCAAAATTTCATATTTACTGCAAATCACTCCCTAACTTGAGTTCAGTAATACATACAGGCAGGTGCGATATATTAATACATTCCATCACACCTGACGCTCGCAGAGAGACCAAACATTACGGTGTAATATGAAAATTAATAGAGATATTAATATCTGGCATTTCGCAGCAGTTACATATACAGTGTTTAGACTCCCAAAGATATGCTAAATCCCACGGATACAAATATGTAATTCTTGTCATTTTTAGTCAAGGACATCTCCTAATATTCTTATATTTAATAAGGTTACTCATTTTGATTCCCGTCTTGGGTAGCTCCACCCCTACCCCCATCAATGAACCCTTTCAAGCAGGCTTTTAGCTCCCCGCATAAACAATTAGGTAATTTCTCTCTTGATCACTATATATCACACCTAGCAAGATGTCCTATCTAGCCTACAGAGGTAACCCAGCTTTAAGGTGTCAAGACCATTTGGTTCCTCATGCATTACAAAAGGGCAGGCATTCTGCCTGTACATTAGCATTAGCACACCATTAGCATTCTGCCTGTACATTTCAAAAACTGCCCCAGAAAAGCACTTTATCAAAAATATATGTCCCTCTTATGACAAAGTTATATTTTTAATATGTGGGTACTTGGGGGGTTCCCCTGAGGCTGCACCCCAAGACTCAGGGGCTGGCTGCAAACAGGTATTAACATACTGTACACTAAAAAAACCTTCTGCTTTTCACATTCAACTTCAATTAAGCCCTTTGAAGTCCAGATTCCCTGAAAAGACACAATACAGTGGAATTTTCTTAAACTGTAGCTTATTAACCCCTTATGATCCAGGGTGTGTGTTATGCAGACACTGATCCAGCAACAATACATTTACACAGGGGAATAAGCATTTTCATGTTATAACGAGGGTCAAATCACATTTCTGGGCCTCAGCCCAGTTAACCCCTTGTCTCCCTGGTGAGGTTAGAGGGGGGCCCTTGGGGGGTAACCCCGTTAATCCCGGGCCAAACCCTCACTATCGTCACAGGCATGAATGTCAGAAACCTTTCACTTGGAGATGTATTTTCCATGTAACGTATTACTATAGTCAATTCGTCAATATGAGCCTCGTCTGAGGTCGAATCAACTGACACAGAATAATATTTTGACTTCTTTATTCTTGCAATGATGTGGTTCAGGACATGCTCACCCATAAATCCAATCCGCTCTTCATATATTGTAAATAACAGGTAATTTGCATGACCACTTCCTTAATTTGCATGTAGTTTGATGCGAGTAGAGAGAAAGGACATATTCAGTTAGAAGTTCCATAATACTAAGATACGTACCAATTCCTGATGATCCAACCACTTCATTATCACCCCGGAAAGACAGTCAACGTTCAGCAATTAATCTTATGGTACTCACAACAGGCATGAGAACTTTGCACCAATATCCACTCAACTCCGCTTCTTGTACTGATGATCGCTCAAGCAATTTGCCATCGATTTTGCAAATCGAAGGATCCTTTTTTGGGCCAAAGTTTATCATATCCGGTGTTGATAATTCCGGATACAAGCCAATATAATTTTCAAAACGGTGAGGTTTCTCTCCAGTTAATAATAATAATAATGATAGTTTGTTCTTGTATAGCGCTGCTAGTTTTACGTAGCGCTTTACAGAGAAAGTTTTGCAGACACAGTCCCTGCCCCGTTGATCTTACAATCTATGTTTTTGGTGCCTGAGGCACAGGGAGATAAAGTGACTTGCCCAAGGTTACAAGGAGCCGACACCAGCAACTGAACCAGGTTCACCTGCTGCAAACTCAGTGCCAGAGTCAGTTACTCACTGAGCCGCTCCTACTCTAAGTTCTGATTGATTATCTTCGCCTATGTGTACCCCCACACTGATGAGACCCATCAAGGTCGAAACGGCTGTCTGTGGGTGGTTTTCTGGGTATGCACCTTAACCCTGGCTGTGCTCAAAGCTGTGACCATGCAGCAAGCTTAAGCCTATAGGGAACCATGTTAAAAATGGTTATTGAGGCAAAAAGTGACACTGTGTGCTCATTTGCATGTCATTTCCCAGAATCCCTTGCTGCAGTGGAAGTGCTGTATGCTGGGTGATAATGGGGAAAGGCGGGGTTGCAGACCTGCCTAAGACATGCAGATGAGCATACAGTTATATTTGCATATATATATATATATTTAATATATACTATTACAGTATTATGCAGTGATTGCATACTTCAAAAGTAGCTGAATTCAAGATCCCCAAATATTTAAGAAAAAATGGCTTTTATCAAATTATTTGCAATGTGTGTGGAGGCCCCTGCTCTGTGGGGGCCCGTGGCGACCGCCCTGCCCGCCCCCTCCTTTATGTCCGGCCCCTTGTATTCCTGTACTCCATACTTCTGGGGTGACTTTGGAAACAGAGTGTTGGCAGTGAGTTGCAACTTCTAATACAGCATTGAGAAGTCAACAGCATGTGCTTTTGTGTTGGGGTGTACGTGGAGGTAAAGAACTGCTTCGTGTGTTTACACAGAGGGGGGTCTCCTGACGGCAAAGCTGCACCGGATTTATTAACCGTTCCGCTGCCAGAGAGGACAGCCACGCACTGCTGGTATTAAAGGGGTTAAGGAAAAGAAGACCCCCGTTAGTAAGAAAGTCCCACCAGTCAGAAATTCTGGGGCTGGGTTTTTTTTTTTTTAATCCCACCCCCCTCTGCAGCCAGCTGGCTTTAAGAACTACGCCCCCTCTGTACCTTGGGAAGGCTGGCCTTGTGCATCTGCTGCTGGCATAACCAGTTTGCCCAAACAATAAAGAGGCCCCCGGATTATCAAAGAGAGCAGGAGCATGGAGGGGAGGGGGAGAGGCTCGTCAGCGATGTCTGAGCGGCGTGGCTTTCCTCTCCCTCTTATCCTGTGCTTTATGCACATCAAAAAGAAGCGTGTGCTTTGTTCCCTAAGGGACAAGAATGAGTAAATAAAGGGCTCTCACACAAAGAGCTGGAGACAAATAGGCACGGGACTGTGCTGCTGAGCCCTGCATTTCTGTGTGTAATTACACTGCACAGTCTCTGATCCCGGCTGCTGCTGCTGCTGCTTGGTAGGGTAGGAGGCTTTGAAGCCTTCTCCTTAACCCATTCTCAGCCTCACACAAACACACGGGTGCAGCTGGGACTGGCAGCAAGTGTAACAATTCTATGGCTCCCAGGGGTAGCACAAGGAGGATGTGCCGGGTGCACGTTGGATCTTACTTAGATTGTGAGCTCTTCGGGACGGGGTCTCCTGTTTCTTAATATTTACATGTTATGGTTTGTTGCACCTAGCTCTACATTGTGCTGTAATACTCTGTGCAGTAAAGCACTGCACATATGGTTGGTGCAATATGAGCGCACACATACACATGCATGCACAAACACACACGCATACACCTACATGACAAATCACACACATATATACATGCATGCGCGCACAAGAGCACACACTGGCTTTATGTTTGTTAAATAAATCATGACAGTGTAATATGTCATGTGTTATTGTTCACCTGAGGTTGTATTTACCTAATTTTAAGACCTGCGAAGGAACAGATTGTTATTATGTCCTGATATTAAAACCATGGACTTCAAAGAGGGTGTACTTTCTTTTTCACACAACTGTACATGCATGCACGCACATAGACGCGTACACGCCCACACACACACTACATTCATGCGCAAGCGCACACATACAACACACACACAAGCACACATACACAAACACACAAACATATACACCCACATGAAAACCACAGATATTATATACATGCATGCGAGCACATGCACACACACACACACACACACACACACACACACACACACATATGCACAAGCACACTCAGACATATACATGTACAGTATGCACAAGCACACATGTTCTCTTCCCCATTAGCTCACAAGCTAATTATTAATTTGATACTCCGTACCACTATACAGTACAGCATCAATTGCCATGACAAAGGGGGATGTTTTCCCCCCTCTCTTCTGATATATTCAAAAAATATTGCTGTCAGTGCGTCTCCATTTAGCTCCCAATTGCTCCATGCCTGACTCATCCAGCCACTAAGGAATTAATTTTAGTCCTGGGCAAAACACTCCTAGCACAGTGAGGACACTCAGAGCTACATCTTGCCATCGTCCTGTAATAGGTGCCTTGGTGTAATGAGGTCTCAGGACTGAAGCAGGCTTCTTGCATTTCCTCGCTTCCTGCAGAGTGAATTGCTGTCCCCCTCGATCTCTTCGCCTAGGTACGACGCGCCTCCCTGCTGCGCTACCATTTCAGAACAGGAGGTCTCCACAATCTCGGATGGGAGAGGCCAAATGAATAGGATCCAAAGCTCCCCGGCGGCTCCTACCCCTGCACCCCACACGGCAAAGGGACTCCTCTATTATACTGGCAACTGTTCAGCTCCAAAAGGTGGGGGGGGGGGGGGGGAGAAGAAACAAAAAATAAAAAATGATTTAGAAACAATATCCAAGAAACAAAACGCCACTGTTTGTCTCCACGACTGTCTGACTTTAGCCTATTAGGAAAGAAGCCGAGGTCTAGAGATGCAGTTGTTATTTTTGGAAACAGCCTTTTCATCCAGTCTCAGGCGGCCCATCGAGCACCTAATGGTCTAAACCGCACATTGGTAACTCAGATCTAGATTTATTTATATTGGTTGATTTTATTTCTCTACACATTTCGAAACTCCAGGTCACACTCCTTTAAGCCTTTGAGTGCCCCAATGACGTAGCCCCCCTCCCCCACATCATGGGGGCTGGCACTCCGGGGACCACTTGGCGTACTGACTGCGTCATGGGCTGTCTGCACATTGTCTAGGCCGAGATCGCGTTGCGCGCTTCTGGGTTAGGCCTCGTCCAGGGTGGTGCTGAGCGGGCGCGCGCGCTCACGCTGGGCACGTTGCGACAATGCATGTTCGGCGCTCAGCCGCTTGCCGAGGAAGCAAAATTGATTTTGCTGCTCGCAAAAACGCGTCACGTGAGCGGTTCGCCCAATGAGGGCGAACCAGCTCCGTGACGTCGTGGCCGCGCCCCGCAGACGCGCGCGCACCTAGCCGGCCAGGAATCGCCCGGCCGAGCAGGGCGCAGCGCGGGAGCGCCAGCGCGCCTGTTTCCACCCTGGACGAGGCCTTAGCGCTGAACGCGATCTGTCCGGAAGAGAACGCCTCTCCCATTCGCCACATCACTGATGCCGCAATCACCTGGTCGCTCGGAGGATCAGTCACATGATCGCGATGTGCCTCTCTGATACGAAAAAGGGATAAATTAGCAGTCCACACTGATCGCCATTTTCTTCATTTCAATAGGTCTCTTTGTTTTTTTTCAAGTGTGATGCTCTGTTCAGGGATATAGGTATTTCAAATATTAAGGGCCTCATGCAGAGAGCAGCGCTATTTACAATCTCGACATTTTCCGGCGGAAAATCGCGCAAAAAGCAGCTGAAAATGGCGAGGTAGGAAAAAAGCGCCATTTTTTTTTTTCAATTTGAAAATCTCGCCGCGCGGCTGGCGAGAAACTACATCTCGCCAGTCTGAAAAATATCCAAATTCAGAAAGGCGCGCTCGCCATCTAGCGGCTGTTTTTGGCGTGATTTTCTTCAATTTTCTCCGCCAACTAAAGTTGGCAAGAAGCAGGAGTTCGCCGGCTATAGAGGGGAAAAAAATGCGCGATTTTTTTTCTCTCCCTTTCAGCTGCGCGCATCTCCTCATTTACAATTCTCCACATGCAGTAATGCTAAAAATAGCGGATTTCGCCCATTTCTGCATATGGAGAATAAAACTCTCCATTAAAGCTACTTTTTCTTAAACTCTCCAATTTATTCTAGCGCTGCTCTCTGCATAGGCCCCTAAGTGCCCAGGAAGATAATATGGAACTCTTCCCAGAGCCCAGTGCAGTGTGAAGGTTACCACGGTAACCAAAGAACTCTAGAGAAGTGCTTCCCAACTCCAGCCTCAAGGTAGGCCAACAGTCCAGGTTTTACGGATACCCCTGCTTCAGCACAGCTAATACAGTCAAAATGATTGGTCCATCCGTGCTAACGAGAGGATAGCCTTAAAACCTGGACTGTTAGTGGTCCTTGAGGACTAGTAGTTGGGAATCATGGCTCTAGAGCATGGCTGCTCAACTCCAGTCCTCAAGACCCCCCAAACGGGTCAGGTTTTAAGGAAATCCCAGCTTCAGTACAGGTGGCTCAATAGAAGACTGAGACACCTGTGCTGAAGCAGGGATATCCTTAAAACCTGACCCGTTTGGGGGAGGGGGGGTCTTGAGGGACTGGAGTTGAGCAGTCCTGCTCTAAAAAGAACAGGGACAGGCTCAGGTGGAAAGATATTAACATTATATGAGGTAAATTCCTACAGGCTTCTGGGTTGGGGGTTTCCACTTTAATCTCTTTTTTTTCAGCATCTTTGTGCCCCTCTACACTGTGAGAGAGCCACAAACACAGACATGAGGTACAGTGGCTGCTGGACGTTTCAGCAGAGATCGCAAAAGCAGAACACAATATGAACCAAGATCTTTACAAATTGGTAAATAAGAAAGCGGTGCTGTGTTTTACACGGCCGCGCAAAGAAGAAGAGCACGAGGTGCTCTAACCCAGAGGTGTCTACCTCCAGCCCTCAAGGGCCACCAACAGGTCAGGTTTTCAGGATATCCCTGCTTCTGCATAGGTGGCTCAGTCAAAGACTGAGCCACTGATTGAGCCACCTGCGCTGAAGCAGATATCCCTAATACCTGGCCTTTTGGTGGCCCTTGAGGACTGCAGTTGGTCAACCCCTGCTCTAAACCCCTTTGCTGCCCCTCTGGCAGCGAAGGAGTTAACTTAAAAGTCCTCTCTCCTGGGTAGCTTTGCCTGCAGCTGCTAGTGATCTGGACTCATCAATGTCAAGATGGATCTGCTTTCTTCGTACGATGTCATCTACGCAGAGGGGACCTATTTAAGGAGCCTTACATGTTCCAACAGAACCTTACCTGTTAAAGGCACTGAAAAACAGCCTCGGTGTCCCCGGTGTAAGGTGACAGGTCGCTTTGACTTGCTCACCATGTTTGACTTGGAAAAGATGTTGCTTCAGCCGAGCACCCTGTGGCCGGGATCGTCGCCGAGCTTTGGAATTATTGGACAGCTCGAGTGATGGTTGGGAGAAGCTAATTTGGAATCATTTCTCAGATTGGATTTATAGACGCAGCATGTTCAATCTGATCCTTATTAGTTACTAGTTGGAACAGCCAGTACTTCTTTTAACTCCTTACATCCTGAAGAAAACAGTATGATTTTATTTTTCTTCCTTCAGAAATCTGGTGGTATTTCTTTTTGAATACTTTTGCCCCCGTTTTGCAGCAAGGAGACTTATGATACCTATCCCTCTAGAGCAGGGTATCTCAAACTCCATCCTCAAGGGCCACAAACAGGCCAGCTTTTATGGAGATCTGTAAAAGTCTGAGCCACCTGTGCTGAAGCAGGGATCTCCATAAAAGCTGGCCTGCTGGTGGGGGCCACATTCAGTCCTCTAGGGTTTCACCTATGGCCCCCAACCGCTGGTGGCCTAGTAGTCCGCTCTCCCTCTTCAAGAGCAGAGAGGACAGAGATCTTGCTTTTGTGGATCAGAACTTCAGCTCGCTCCCTCAGCTGCCTAATGACAGTGCACCGATAATTATTGGCCCACTCCTCTCCTGTGCTAATCACTAGTTCCTTCCGAGTGTAAGAAGAGGAGCAGGACAGTATTCACCAGCATGCCGGCATAAAGTCTCTGGGGAAAAGGTCCTACCTTTGGCTGTAACGTCCCTTCTGCAAGTACGGTCCATGGACGTATACCATGTTACAAACCACTGCTCTAGAGCAGGGGTTCCCAACTCCAATCCTCAAGAACCCCACAAAATGTCAGGTTTTAAGGATATCCCACCTTCAGCACAGGTGGCTCTCTCAAAATGACTGAGCCACCGATTCAGCCACCTGTGCTTGCTGAAGCAGGGATATCCTTAAAACCTGAGCTGTTGGGGGGTTCTTGAGTTGGGAGTTGGAAACCACTGTTCCAGAGCAGTGTTCCCCAACTCCGGTTCTCAAGGACCGCTAACATTCCAAGTTCTAAGGCTCTCCTCTCATTAGCACGTGTGGCCCAAACATTTTTTTCCAAACCACCTGTGCTCAAGCAGA
Source organism: Ascaphus truei (assembly GCF_040206685.1). Taxonomy (NCBI): domain Eukaryota; kingdom Metazoa; phylum Chordata; class Amphibia; order Anura; family Ascaphidae; genus Ascaphus; species Ascaphus truei. Next base: position 18,059,573 of record NC_134489.1, read on the forward strand.
GGTCTCCTTATAACCTTGACTGTTAGTGGTCATCGAGGACTGAAGTTGGGGAACCACTGCTCTAGAGCATAATTTTCTTCCACACACTCAGCGTCAATATATAAAGGAACCTGCTCCCTATCCCTCCCTCGTCCGATTTGTGCATCAGCTAGTGTTTTGAAGAATGTCAGTCGGGGTAGTTTGGAAACATTAACACACACACGCTAAAGGTTGCATAAACCTCATCATCTGTGTGTTTATTTAGTCATTCAAAGTAAACCTAGCACAAGATTGCGTTAACCTCTTGCTGCCAGAGAAGCAGCACAGACGTGTTAGAGAAGTCTAACAGAAACTAATTACTGGTTAATAGACAACTAAAAAAAAAAAAGAACGTAGGGGCAATTCCAAAGCTGCGGCCATCAGTGAAAGCAAGTTTGTCTAAGAGCAAGTGGGACTGAAGCGATAATACAGATATCACTGTCACTTCAAACATCTGTAGCTTCCTGGAGTGTATATTCTCAGGTTACTGGAAGTCTGAGCAGTTTATGCAGCTGCCGGTGAGGATTTAGAGCAGCCTGGCTTTGGTGGGGAGAGAAACAGCTTGGTTCATGTTCAAAGCAATTGAGGGCTCTGCTTTTTATTGGTCACAGAGCCGGTGTGGGAAACACAGTCCTGGTTTGAACTTGCAAAGTGTTTGCTAGAGATAATTAGCACTGGAGAGAAACATGAAGATTTGCACTGAGCTGCCTGAACTGCAACCTTTCTGTGAACATGTACAGAATGAGTCTTGTTATGATGTAGTGGGTTATTGCTCTTACAGTATATGCAGTGCTGCACCCCCTGCACAATTTAGACTTTGAAGCACAGGAAGGTAATGTATATTAACACTGGAATGAAGGCGTAGCCCAAGCGGTTAAACGCAGCTCGAATCCCAGTGTCACCGCTCCTGTGACCTGGGCAAGTCACTCAATCTCCTTGTGCCTCAGGCACCAAAATTAGATTGTTAGCTCTACGTGCAGGTACTCAATTGTGCCTATAAAATTATATGTATAGTAATGTATACACTCAGCACTGTGATAATTAAACAAAATGATATTATCTAACCAAAATATTCTGCTTCTAGTATTATATTCCTACTGATCTATACTATATTTCTAAGTTGGATTCTGTTTGTTTGTTTCTTTGTATGTCCGAAGCATCGAAATCTCAGAAATGGCACCACGTAGCACAACAAAACTGGACATTCTGCTGCGGATTTGTGGGTCAACGTAACTATTTTGAGCTTCCAATGTGACTCACCTCCAAATTATGGACATTCTTAGTTTCCCTCGGCTGTCCAGCAAATCTGTTAGAGCAGGAGCAGGGAGCGGGTGGCTACTAAGGGAGGGGGCGTGTCCTTGCCTGGATCGGGGCTGTGTGTGTGTTTCTGTATCTCTGTGTGTGATGTGAGATGTGCGGGGGAGATGTGCCAGCTAGCAGGGGGAAATGCTCCAGTGGGGGGGGAGATGTGCCAGCTAGCGGGGGGAGATGTCCCCCCACTTCCGGCACATGCCCCCCCCCCCCCAGCCTCTCTGGTACATGTACCACAGGGGGGAGGGGGGCCGGGGACATGTTCCGGCAGCGAGGGGAGACACACACATACACACAGACAGAAACACACACACAGACAGAGACAAATCTCACCCCGCACTACATCCAGCAGCAGGGGGTTGGGAGGGCGGGGCCCGGAAGATGTGCCGGTGCGGGGGGAGGGGGCGGAACATGTATTCAATATTACATTACCCGGGCGAAGCTAGTATATCATAAATCTGATACCAATGAGGACTTGTTAATTTACATATATATATATATATATATATATATATATATATATATACACACACACATATACGTATATATATACATGCATATACATATACAGTGGTGTGAAAAAGAAAGTACACCCTCTTTGAATGGTTTTACATATCAGGACATAATAACAATCATCTGTTCCTTAGCAGGTCTAAAAATTAGGTAAATACAACCTCAGATGAACAACAACACATAACATATTACACTGTCATGATTTATTTAACAAAAATAAAGCCAAAATGGAGAAGCTATGTGTGAAAAACTAAGTAACACCCTTACTGCTTCCATAGGAATTAAGATGCTAAGTAGCAGACAGGTGCTGCTAATCACATGCCCTTGATTAATTGATCATCAGCAAGTGTGACCACCTCTATAAAAGCCAAAGTTTTAGCAGTTTGCTGTTCTGGAGCATTCAGGTTTGTATTAACACAATGCCTAGGAGGAAAGACATCAGCAATGATCTTAGAGAAGCAATTGTTGCTGCCCATCAATCTGGGAAGGGTTATAAGGCCATTTCCAAACAATTTAAAGTCCATGTCTGGAAAACATTCAAGACAATTGCTAAACTTCCCAGGAGTGGACGTCCCAGAAAATTTACCCCAAGGTCAGACCATGCAATGCTCAGAGAAATTGCAAAAAACCCAAGAGTTACATCTCAGACTCTACAGGCCTCAGTTTAGCATGTTAAATGTTAAAGTTCATGACAGTACAATTAGAAAGAGACTGAACAAGTATGGTTTGTTTGGAAGGGTTGCCAGGAGAAAGCCTCTTCTCTCTAAAAAGAACATGGCAGCACGGCTTAGGTTTGCAAAGTTGCATCTGAACAAACCCAAAGACTTCTGGAACAATGACAGACGAGACCAAAGTAGAGATATTTGACCATAATGCACAGTGCCACATTTGGTGAAAACCAAACACAGCATATCAGCACAAACACCTCATACAAACTGTCAACTGTCCTCCGGTGGTGGAGGGGTGATGATTTGGGCTTGTTTTGCAGCCACAGGACCTGGGAACTTTGCAGTCATTGAGTCGACCATGAACTCCTCTGTATACCAAAGTATTCTAGAGTCAAATGTGAGGCCATCTGTCCGACAGCTAAAGCTTGGCCGAAATTGGATCATGCAACAGGACAATGATCCCAAGCACCCCAGCAAATCTACAACAGAATGGCTGAAAAAGAAAAGAATCAAGGTGTTGCAATGGCCCAGTCAAAGTTCAGACCTCAACCCAATTGAAATGCTGTGGCTGGACCTTAAGGGAGCTGTGCATAAACAAATGCCCACAAACCTCAATGAACTGAAGCAACGTTGTAAAGAAGAATGGGCCAAAATTCCTCCACAACGATGTGAGACTGATAAAGTCATACAGAAAACGATTACTTAAATTTATTGCGGCTAAAGGTGGTTCTACAAGCTATTGAATCATAAGGTGTACTTAGTTTTTCATACATGGCTTCTCCATTTTGGCTTTATTTTTGTTAAATAAATCATGACAAGGTGTAATATGTCATGTGTTGTTGTTCATCTGAGGTTATATTTACCTAATTTTAAGACCTGCTAAGGAACAGATGATTGTTATTATGTCCTGATATGTAAAACCATAGAATTAGAACCAGGTGTTTAAATAATTGGGTAGATCTTTAGGTGAGTTTGGGAGGCCCCACCCTATATAAGGATCAGAAACTTTATGAGTTTGGTCTTCATCATACAGCTGTGTGGAAACACGTTATATTGCCACGGTAAAAGAAGTCTGAGAACCTCAGAAAAGCAGTTATTGGCGATCATCAGTCTAGAAAGGGGTACAAACCCATTTCTAAGGATTTGGTGCTCCACCAATCCACTGTCAGACAAATGGAGAAAGTTCAAGACCACAGTCACTCTACCCAGAAGCAGTCGTCCTACCAAAATCCCTCCAAGAACAAACCAGCAAATCATCCAGGAAATCACAAAGAGACCCTAGAGAGTAACATCCAAGGATCTGCAGGTCACTTTCGCCTGGTCTAATTTGAGTGTTTGTGACTCAACTATCAGAAAAAGACTGAACAAGAATGGGTTCATGGAAGGATAGTCCGGAGGAAACCACTGGTCTCTAAAAAGAACATTGCTGCCGTCTGAAGTTCGCCAAAGAGCACATAGATGATCCACAAGAATTCTGGAACAATGTTCTCTGGTCAGACTAGTAAAAGGTAGAACATTTTGACCACAAAGAGAAACGTTATGTTTGGCGAAAGCCAAAACTGCATTCTAACAGAAGAACCTCATCCCAACCGTCAAGCATGATGGTGGGAGTGTGATGGTTTGGGGTCGCTTTGCTGCCTCATGACCTGGACTGCTTGTCTTCATTGACACAACCATGAATTCTGCATTGTATCATAAGATTCTAGAGGAGAATGTCAGGGCATCTGTCCGTGAGCTGAAGCTGAACAGAAAGTGGGTCATGTAGCAAGACAATTATCCTAAACATACAAGCAGATCTAGTCAAAGTCAGCAAGACAATTATCCTAAACATAAATGCAGGCCTAGTCAAAGTCCGGACCTAAACCCCATCGAAATGTTGTGACAGAACCTGAAGCAAGTCCTAAAGTCCTCAAATATCACTGAGTTGAAACAGTTCTGTAAGGAGGAATGGGCTATTATTCATCAAAACCGATGTGAGAGACAGACCAGCAGTTACAGGAAACGCTTAGTTGAAGTTATTGCTGCTCAAGGGGGCGCCACCAGGTACTGAATAAAAAGGGTCACATGCTTTTTCACACATGGATAATGAAGGTTTAACCATTTGTGGATAAATAAGTGTTGAAAAAGTATCATGTTTTTGTGCCATTTGTTTGTTCAGGTTATCGTTATCTATTATTAGGGCTTGGATCAAGATCTAATAACATTTTAGGTTTGAAATATGGGAAAATCCTAAGGGTTTCACAAACATTTTCTCGCCCCTGTAAATCTTTGTATGGCACGTACAGTAAGTTGTGGTGATGAAAGGGTTAAGTCCTATATCCCGCATACCGGCTATTCCCAGAAATAACGCCGGGATAATCAGGGTTTGGGTGTGAGTAACGCCAGGTTTTGGTGTGACCTAATTAACGTAGTGTTATTTCCCCGCGCTAACATCAACGGAGGTTTGTGGCTATGCGAAGTTAGGGAAACGGCTCATTAGCATATGATTTGCATATGCATAAGCCAGACGGCCGTTAACATTTTTGGCACGTTAACGCGAGGGCATCGTGACGCAAGTCACCGTTGTGGATTTGCGTTGTGGGTTTCTATAGGATAAATGGCGGTAACGTAGGGATAAAATATTTATCGGACTTCCGAGGCTCTCCCCCTATGTCAGGGCGACATTAGGGAATGTGGCTCTGGTAGTCGCAAGTGAAAGCAATTTCTTACAGGATGCAAAGTGTCACTGTACACCTGCAATGTGATTCAAACTAGGTCCATCTGCTTCAAAAGTATTGGCTAACCCAGATGTGCTCAACTCCAGTTCTCAACCCCACACTCCACTCGCCCCCCTCCCCCTCCCACCCCAACAGCTCAGGTTTTCAGGATATCCCAGCTTTAGCGCAGGTGGCTGAGCCTCTGATTGAGCTACCTGTGCTGAAGCTGGGATACCCTGAAAACTTGACCTGTTGGGGGAGGCTTGAGGACAGGAGTTGAGCACCCCTGGATTAACCCACCAGAATGACTCTCTCAATACTTTAGCAGTCATATTTTGCAGCTGAGAGCTTTCAACTGTACTGCTGCAACCTCTAAAGCTCCCCCCCTCCCAGACAAACTCTCCTCAACCTTTTGTGTGCTAGTAATAAGGATATACTGTACAGGAAAAAATGTGAGGTCACAACCTCTTATTCTCAGCTCTGCTTCCTACCTTGTACATCCTGAGGACCCCCTGAGGCTCCTTATTAAATCATATCCTCCCTCCCTCCTTCTCCGTGTTCCAGGAGATCTCTTATCTGCTCTATCACTGAGCACAGCATGCCTGCCTCTCCCTGTGCATTCTAATTGTAGCTGGGAGCATGAAAGTCTTAATTAAGTTAGTGTGTGTTCAAAGCAAAGCCAACACCCTCACCTACCTCACGCAGGACTTGGGTGGGATCCGAACACTCCTTGCTGGGGGGGGGCGAGGGGTGGGGGGTCTTAAGTATCAAAGACAGAAATAGTTTGTACTGCAGATGCAGCAAATGTAAGGAGCTTGTTACGCACATTTCTTCAATTAAAAACTGATTATTAGAGAGATGGTTTACACCAGAGGTGCTCAACACCATGCAGGTTTTTCAGGATATCTCAGCTTCAGCACAGGTGGCTCAATCAGTCCCAAGCTTCAGCACAGGTGGCTCGATCAGAGGCTCAAAGCCAGGGATTTCCTGAAGACCTGACCTGTTGGGGGGCTTGACGACCGGAGTTGATCAGCCTCGGTTTACACCATCAACAACCTGGTGGGTTTTCATTTTTGTTCTTTATTTAGCTTAATAAAAATAGAAAATAAATAGTATTCACAAATGGAAATTGTGACATTCTTTATGTAATTTATTGGCTTAGCTATCCATTTTTTAGATACGGTATATACAATATATACAGTATATACAGTATATACAGTATATACAGTGTATATATATATATATATATATATATATAATGCCGTTCTTACGAAATCAGCAGACAGCACTCAGGTAAGTCAAGCAAACAGCTATGTAATAAACGGAGCACAAAATTCCAACGTTTCAGCCCCAATGTGAGACCTTCCCTGAAAAATATACAGTATATCCTTATTTATTTAAAGTCATCCAGATACACAGCGCTGTACAGCAGTAATACACGTACTGTAATATTATAACACATCATGGGAATAAGTGCTTGAGACATAAATAATAGGAAACCTTTTGAATGAAATCAATAGGAGAATGAAGAAGGGATGGATCGCATTTGGAAGAAACAAGGCAATCTTTCAAGGAACATTTTTTTCGACCAGCGTACTCTGCCCATACTCGCGTGTGGATGTGAAACTCGGACCCTAAATGCGAAAATAATTCAGAAGCTTCAGACAACGGAAAGAAAGTATGGAGAGATGCATGCTGGGTATTACCCAAAGAGAGGAAAAAGAATGAATGGATTTGAAACTAAACAAAAGTCTGTGACATCATCACAAGGGTAAAAAAAAAAAAAAAAAAAAAAAACGGCAATGGCAGTGGTCATGTTAATAAAGAAATGATCAATGTTGGGCAAAGATGGTACTTGACTGGATTCCAAGGGATATCAATAGATCGAGACAACGACCAACCATAAGATGGGAGGATGAAATTAGCGCAGCGTGGAGAAGAGAGGCGTGTAACCGCAGTACCTAAGAGATCATTCAGGAGTGGATCGACAGGGGATGGCTACTGCTGCTGATACATACACACATATCACTATATACCCGTACGGCTATTTTGTGGGGCACTTCTTTCCGGTATCCTTTTCTGATCAACAAAAAAACTCCATATAATGATTATGAGATCATTAGGAATGGGTCTGAAATACTCACTGCGTGAGAGGGAGAAATGCCTTTTCTAGCACATTTCTGAATTATTTATTGTCGTTTAGATTGAATTCATTTATTTGTTCAGTGTTCCAGCACGTTTTTCCATACATAAAAACCACTGTACATATTATGTATGTTCCGAATTGATGCCACAGTTTATAGCCTCTGCGTGTTCATTTATTCTTTAACGGCTATATTTATTGCACCTGTTTTTGTTATTGTACAGTGGAGATGGAAGGATGCATTTGGGTGGCTGTAGTATAATTGAGCTGCAAATAGAATTACACAGGAGGAGCTCAGAGTAATGATAGGCCACGGGAATACACAGGACATCAGGCTTGTTGGCACCCGATAGCAGCTTATTGAATCAGCTGTTTTAAGGCAACATTTTCCTTTCCTCAGGTTATTATTTTTTTTTATATAAAAATCCCTGCACACTTTTATTTTTTTAACCCAATCCAGGCCTTATCCTTTCTACTTAAACTACCTGGCCTATCTCACGCTTTTCCTGGGCGTGCACTGGTCAACGAAAGGCATCCAACCTGCTTAATCTTTAAACGACTCTAGTTCATTAACCAGCCAAAGGCCTCAATATATTAGTGAAAACCTTGGGGCCCTATTACTTAAAGTCTCATGTATTCAAATTAATTGCAACAGATGTATCAAAGGAAACATTGTCATTACAAAGCTTAAGGCAAGGACCTCCAAGGTAGTATTTTCTGAAATACTACCAGCGCCATGTGCTACCGCAGGGAGACAGTCAGAGATTAGGGAGGTTAATGCATGGCTAAGAAAGTGGTGCAGGAAGGAGGGTTTGGGTTTTTAGAGCACTGGGACTCCTTTTCTGAGAGGTGCCATCTATATTCTAGGGACGGATTGCACCTCAATGAAGAGGGATCTTCTGTGCTAGGGGGGAGAATGCTAAAAAGGTTGGAGGAGATTTTAAACTAGGATGGAGGGGGGAGGCAAATGAAACAGATAGCAAACTAAATAGAATAGAAGAGGAAACAAGGGTTTATGGAGGTAAAATGGGGGCAAGTGCTAGTTTGACAAGAAGCGAAACACCCATAGTAAATACAGATAATACTACAAAACGTCTAAAGACTAAATCAAGTGGGCGCAGAAAGGAAGGAGCAGATAAGATAATAGTACAGGCTGAAAAAAAACTTAAATGCATGCTTGCTAATGCAAGAAGCCTGACAGATAAAATGGGGGAGCTTGAATTAATAGCTGCAAGGGAGCAGTATGATATCATAGGCATTACTGAAACATGGTGGGATGAAAATCATGACTGGACAGTTAATTTAGAGGGTTATTCCCTTTTTCGGAAGGATCGAGCAAATAGAAGAGGGGAGGTGGAGTATGTTTACATATTTAAACCGGATCTAAAACCTATTATAAGGGATGATGGCTATGAAGGGAATGATGAAAATATAGAGACCTCGTGGATATAAATTAGCAGTGGAGGTAAAAGTATAAAGAAAATGTTTGTAGGAATATGGTATAAACCACCAAATATCTCAAACTAGCTGATATACCCGGCGTTGCCCGGGATGTAAATGCGTAATAGGTAGTATTATTTATAAATGGTGGAACAATAGGTGACTATTTGTTGTAAAGGTTGGATAATAATGTTGAAAAGAAAGATGGAAGAAAATGTAATACGATGTTGTATAAAAATGGTTTATTGTAAACACACCACAGTACAATGTATATTTTGGTGACATAAGTGATGTGAAAATGTGAGGGGTGTGTCCTGCTAGAGTGTGAGCGTGTGTGAGGCGGCGGGTGGGTGTTCAGTACGGGTGGCGCGTGGGTAGTGAGTGCTGGCTGTGGGTCGGGGTCCTGCTAGGGTGTGAGGCGGCGGGTGTGTGGTGAGTGCGGGTGACAGCTGGTCAGTGATATTGTTGCGTAGGGGCAGGATGCGGCAGGTGTGTGTCGAGTATGTGGGGTGGGTGAGAGGCGTCGGGTGTGTGTCGAGTGTGGCGGGTGTCTGTTGAGTGCGTGCGGCGGCTGTGTGGCGCAGGGGTGTGAGCGGTGGGCGGGTGAAAGGCAGAAGTGCGGGTGGGCGAAAGGCAGAGGTAGGAGGGCGGACGAAAGGCATTGAAGGAGGGGAGGTGAGGTCAGAGGGGTGGTGAGGGGAGGTGAAGGGGAGGTCGGAGGGGAGGTCAGGAGGATGGGTGGTGAGGGGGGGGGGTGGTGGGGGATGGTGAGGGGGGGGTGGTGGGGGATGGTGAGGGGAGGTGAAGGGGGGGCGGAGGGGAGGTGAAGGGGGGGCAGAGGGGAGGTGAAGGGGGGCGGAGGGGAGGTGAAGGGGGGGCGGAGGGGAGGTGAAGGCGGGGCGGAGGGGAGGTGAAGGGGGGGCGGAGGGGAGGTGAAGGGGGGGCGGAGGGGGGGGGCGGAGGGGGTAGGTGGGAAGGGTGTAGGTGGGGGGCTGGGGGGGAGGGGGGAGGTTAAGGGGGGGTGAGGGTAGATGAAGGGGGGGTGGAGGGGAGGTGAAGGGGGGGGAGGTCGTGGGAAGGTGGGAAGGGGTGGGGTGGTGGGAAGGTGGGAAGAGGGGGAGGTGGTGGGAAGGGGGGGAGGTGGTGGGAAGGGGGGGAGGTGGTGGGAAGGGGGGGAGGTGGTAGGAAGGTGGGAAGGGGGGGGGAGGTGGTGGGAACGTGGGAGGTTGTAAGGGGGGAGTGAAGGGAAGGTGAAGGGGGGTGAAGGTGGGGGTGAAGGTGGGGGTGGAGGGGAGGTGAAGGTAGGGGTGGAGGGGAGGTGAAGCGGGGGTGGAGGGGAGATGAAGCGGGGGTGGAGGGAAGGTGAAGCGGGGGTGGAGGGGAGGTGAAGGGGGGGGTGGAGGTGAGGTGAAGGGAGGTGAAGGGGGGGTGGAGGGGAGGTGGAGGGGAGGTGAAGGGGGGGGGTGGTGGGGAGGTGAAGGGGGGGTGAAGGGGGGGTGGAGGGGAGGTGAAGGGGGGGGGTGGAGGGGAGGTGAAGGGGGGGGGGTGTGGAGGGGAGGTTAAGGGGGGGGGTGGAGGGGAGGTTAAGGGGGGGTGGAGGGGAGGTTAAGGGGGGGGTGGAGGGGAGGTTAAGGGGGGGTGGAGGGGAGGTTAAGGGGGGGTGGAGGGGAGGTTAAGGGGGGGGGGTGGAGGGGAGGTTAAGGGGGGTTGGAGGGGAGGTTAAGGGGGGGTTGGAGGGGAGGTGAAGGTGGGGTGAAGTGGAGGGGAGGTGAAGGGGAGGTGAAGGGGAGGTGAAGGGGGGTGGAGGGGAGGTGGAGGGGAGGTGGAAGGGAGGGGAAGTGGAGTGAGGGGTGGGTGAGGAGAGGTGAAGGCCGCTCACTCACCCGTCCGGCCGTTCCCTCACCCGTCCAGCAGCTCCCACGTGGATCTGAGGTGGGAGGCAGCGTGTTGTGGCCGCTCCCCCGCTGTGTCCCTGGCGCGCGCTCGCTCACTCCGCTCCCCCGCTGACTGTAGCGGCGCCGGGGGGGGGGGGGGTGGAGGGGAAGTGAGTGAGGGAAGGTGAAGGGGGGTGAGGGGAGGTGAAGGCCGCTCACTCACCCGTCCGGCAGCTCCCTCACCCGTCCGGCAGCTCCCTCACCCGTCCGGCCGCTCCCTCACCCGTCCGGCCGCTCCCTCACCCGTCCGGCAGCTCCCTCACCCGTCCGGCCGCTCCCTCACCCGTCCGGCCGCTCCCTCACCCGTCCGGCAGCTCCCTCACCCGTCCGGCAGCTCCCACGTGGAGGGGGGGGGGGTGAAAGCGCGGGAAACAGGGAGAGGCGGAGGAAGAGGCGGAGGAAGAGGCGGAGCCTCCGGGACCGGTGGGGAAGAGAGCGGGAGATGTGCTGCTAACACTGTGAGCCCCGCTAATGTATGTAACACCGTGTGTGTGTGTGTGTGTGTGTGGGGGGGGGGGGGTTGTGTGTGTTTAGTGATGTGTGTGTGTGTGTGTGTGGGGGGGGGGGGGTTGTGTGTGTTTAGTGATGTGTGTGTGTGTGTGGGGGGGGGGTTGTGTGTGTGTGGGGGGGGGGGTTGTGTGTGTTTAGTGATGTGTGTGTGTGTGTGTGTATAGTGATGTGTGTGTGTGTATAGTGATGTGTGTGTGTGTGTATAGTGATGTGTGTGTGTGTGTATAGTGATGTGTGTGTGTGTGTGTATAGTGGTGTGTGTGTATAGTGGTGTGTGTGTGTGTGTGTGTGTGTGTGTGTGTGTGTGTGTGTGTGTGTGTGTGTGTGTGTGTGTGTGTGTGTGTGTGTGTGTGTGTGTGTATAGTGGTGTGTGTGTGTGTGTATAGTGATGTGTGTGTGTGTGTATAGTGATGTGTGTGTGTTTAGTGATGTGTGTGTGTGTGTGTATAGTGATGTGTGTGTATAGTGATGTGTGTGTGTGTGTGTGTGTGTGTGTGTGTGTATAGTGATGTGTGTGTGTGTGTGTGTGTGTGTGTATAGTGATGTGTGTGTGTGTGTGTGTGTGTGTGTGTGTGTGTGTGTGTGTATAGTGATGTGTGTGTGTGTATAGTGATGTGTGTGTGTGTGTATAGTGATGTGTGTGTGTGTGTATAGTGATGTGTGTGTGTGTGTGTATAGTGGTGTGTGTGTGTGTGTGTGTGTGTGTGTGTGTGTGTGTGTGTGTGTGTGTGTGTATAGTGGTGTGTGTGTGTGTGTATAGTGATGTGTGTGTGTGTGTATAGTGATGTGTGTGTGTTTAGTGATGTGTGTGTGTGTGTGTGTATAGTGATGTGTGTGTATAGTGATGTGTGTGTGTGTGTGTGTGTGTGTGTATAGTGATGTGTGTGTGTGTGTGTGTGTGTGTATAGTGATGTGTGTGTGTGTGTGTGTGTGTGTGTGTGTGTATAGTGATGTGTGTGTGTGTGTGTGTGTGTGTGTGTGTGTGTGTGTGTGTGTGTGTGTGTGTGTGTGTGTGTGTGTGTGTGTGTGTGTGTGTGTGTGTGTGTGTGTGTGTGTGTGTGTGTGTGTGTGTGTGTATAGTGATGTGTGTGTATAGTGATGTGTGTGTGTGCCCTTCACTCCGCCTCAGGCCAATGAGAGGTGTGCGGGGGCGGGCGGCCCAAGGGAGCAATCTCATTGGCCTGGCCCAAGGTCCAATGAGATTGCCGCTAGGGACACGGGGAGGGGCACAGGAAGACACATACAGACCCGGACACATAGGACACTTTCAGAAATATATAGTAGATATAAAATAAGCTAAAATACTTTGCAAATGGAGAAGGCATCAAAACTGGGTCATGTTTGCATAATGGGGGATTTTAATTATCCAGACATAGACTGGGGCAATGAGATCAGCATTACAACAAAGGGAAACAGGTTTCTGGGGGTGTTTAAAGACAATTATATGACCCAAATTATTGAGGAACCAAGCAGGAGAGAGACAATACTGGATTTGGTCATATCAAACAATGTAAAAGTAATAACAAATATTCAAGTCCTGGAACATTTGGGTAACAGTGATCATAACATGGTCTCATTTGAAATAAATTATAAAAAAAAACAGGATACTTGGGTTCAACAAAGACCTTAAACTTTAGAAAGGCAGATTTTAATAAACTGAGGTCTAATCTACAAGTAATACATTGGGATGATGTTTTTGCGAGGGGAAAATGTAGAAGATAAATGGTCAGTCTTTAAAACATTGATAGAAAAGCACACTTATCAGTGTATACCCTTGTGTAATAAGTATAAAAGAATTAAGTCAAAACCAATGTGGCTAAATAAACAGGTAGGGGAGGAAATGGACAAGAAGAGGAAGGCGTTTAGATTTTTTAAGTCAGAAGGGACGGAGACATCGTATCAGAATTATAAGGAATGTAACAAAAATTGCAAAAGGGCAATCAAATGAGCAAAAATGGATAATGAAAAAAGGATTGCAATGGAAAGTAAGGAAAGAATCCATTTCAATTGTAGTGCCGCAGGAGGAAGCCACAACCTCCATATTCATGAACAATTGGTTAACTGAGGAAGAAGTTCATTGGCAGCTTGAAAAAAATTAAAGTAAATAAGGCACCTGGCCCCGATGGCATACATCCAAGAGTTTTCAAGGAGTTAAGTTCAGTAATAGCCAAACCATTACATTTAATATTCAAAAACTCAATTTCCACAGGCTCAGTACCACAAGATTGGCGCAAAGCAGATGTGGTGCCTATATTTAGAAAGGGAGATCGATCACAACCGGGGAATTACAGACCTGTAAGCCTGACTTCAATAGTGGGGAAACTACTTGAAGGTTTAATACGGGATAAAATTCAGGAATACCTAACGGAAAACAAAATTATTAGTAATAGTCAGCATGGATTTATGAAGGATAGATCATTCCAAACTAACCTTATTTCTTTCTTTGAGGAGGTAAGTAGGAATTTAGACCAGGGTAATGCAGTTGATGTGGTCTACTTAGATTTTGCAAAGGTTTTTGATACAGTTCCACACAAGAGGTTGGTGTACAAAATAAAGCAAATTGGACTCAGTACAAATATATGCACCTGGATTGAAAATTCGTTGAAGGATAGACAACAGAGGGTTGTCTTAAATGGAACTTTTTCAGGTTGGGCTAAGGTTGTGAGTGGAGTACCTCAGGGATCGGTACTGGGACCCATGCTTTTTAACTTGTTTATTAATGACCTAGAGGTTGGCATAGAGAGCAAAGTCTCTATCTTTGCTGATGATACTAAATTGTGTAAGGCAGTAGAATCAGAGCAGGATGTAATTTCTCTCCATTAGGACTTGGAGAGACTGGAAACATGGGCAGGTAAATGGCAGATGAGGTTTAATACAGATAAATGTAAGGTTATGTATTTGGGAAGCAAGAATAAACAGGCGACTTACATATTAAATGGGGATAAATTGGGGGAATCCTTGATGGAGAAGGATTTAGGAGTGCTTGTAGACTGCAGGCTTAGCAATAGTGCCCAAAGTCATGCCGTAGCTGCAAAGGCAAACAAGATCTTATCTTGCATCAAACGGGAAATGGATGGAAGGGAAGTAAGCACAATTATGCCCCTTTACAAAGCATTAGTAAGACCACACCTTGAAAATGGAGTACAATTTTGGGCACCAATCCTAAGAAAAGATATTATGGAACTAGAGAGAGTGTAGAGAAGAGCCACCAAATTAATAAAGGGGATGGACAATCTAACTTATGAGGAGAGGCTAGCTCAGGCTAATGTCCCGCTGCCTCCAGCCCCCGCCGCTGATAAGCTCACCAGCGCACCACGTGACGCGTCAACGCTAGGGATCTCAATTCTCTTGCATCCCCTGGCCGCTGACGCGTCACAGCGCATAGTGAGGGGGTACTGGGACCGGCTCGGGAGGATACCAGGTGATGGTGAGTAACGCGGCCGTGCGTGCCGCCGGACCCAAGCCTAAATTACATTTATTTACATTAGAAAAGAGGCGTCTAAGAGGCGATGTGATAACTATATACAAATATATCCGGGGAGAGTGCAGGGAGCTTTCAGAAGAACTATTCATCCCACGGGCAGTACAAAGGACTCGGGGGCATCCCTTAAGGTTGGAGGAAAGGAGATTTCACCAGCAACAAAGGAAAGGGTTCTTTACAGTAAGGGCAGTTAAAGTGTGGAATTCATTACCCATGGAGACTGTGATGGCAGATACAATAGATTTGTTCAAAAAAAGGTTGGACATCTTTTTAGATAGGAAAGATATACAGGTATATACCAAATATGTATACATGGGAAGGATGTTGATCCAGGGAGTAATCCGATCGCCAATCCTTGGAGTCAGGAAGGAATTTATTTTTCCCCTTATGAGATATCATTGGATGATATTTTTTGTTTGCCTTCTTCTAGATCAGAGTTTCCCAAAGGGTGGGTCGCGACCCGGCACCGGGTCACGGAAGCAAAATTGCCGGGTCGCAGCGAGGCTGGCCGCACGGCGTCCCCCCCTCCCTCCTTGCGGCGTCCCCCCCTCCCTCCTTGCGGCGGCCCCCCCTCCCTCCTTGCGGCGGCCCCCCCTCCCTCCTTGCGGCGGCCCGAGGTGAGGTGCGGGACGGTGCTGAAGTGGTGCAGGCTGCTATCGCTGGGGTGTCAACGGTGATTCGCTGACTCGGGCTCCTACTGCAGCCCCGCATCATGATGTTGCCGCCCATGACATACTCCGCCCCCCATGACATGCTCCGCCCCCCATGACATGCTCCGCCCCCCCACAGGACACGATGCCTGGCATGATAGGACGTAGGAAGTGGTGCGGGGGCACACCTGTGCCTCCGTTCCTGGCGCTCCCTTCCCCTCAGTCCCCTTGGTGCGGGAGATAGGCGCAGGGGGTGGGCAGTGATGGCTGCGTGGTCGCTTGCGGGCAGAGGGAGGCGTGGAGCAGCCTGCTCGGATCGCTTGGCCTTTCCTCTCTCCCCCACCCCCCCTCTCCAGTCACTCACATCCGTCACTGCCTCTGTAATAAATTGTGTGTGTGTGTGTGTGTGTGTGTGTGTGTATATAGGGGAGTGTGTGTGTGTGTGTGTGTGTGTGTGTGTGGGAGAGAGAGTGTGCTTGCATCAGTGGGTGCATGCGTGTGTATATATAGGGGAGAGAGTGTGTGTGTGTGTGTGTGTGTGTGTGTGTGTGTGTGTGTGTGTGTGTGTGTGTGTGTGTGTGTGTGTGTGTGTGTGTGTGTGTGTGTGTGTGTGTGTGTGTGTGTGTGTGTAGTGGAGAGAGAGAGTGTGTATATATAGGGGAGTGTTTGTGTATCAGTGGCTGTGTGTGTGTGTATAGGGGAGTGTATCAGTGGCTGCGTGTGTGTGTATAGGGGAGAGATAGTGTGTGTGTGTATATATAGGGGAGTGTTTGTGTATCAGTGGCTGTGTGTGTGTATGGGGGAGAGAGTGGGTGTATGTATCTGTGTGTGTGTATCTGTGTTTGTGTGTGTATCTGTGTGTGTGTGTATCTGTGTGTGTGTATCTGTGTGTGTGTGTGTGTGTGTGTGTATCTGTGTGTGTGTTTATCTGTGTGTGTGTGTGTGTGTGTGTGTGTGTGTGTGTGTGTGTGTGTATCTGTGTGTGTGTGTATCTGTGTGTGTGTGTGTGTGTGTGTGTATCTGTGTGTGTGTGTGTGTGTATCTGTGTGTGTGTGTGTATCTGTATGGGGGAGAGTGTGTGTATGTATCTTTGTGTGTATGTATCGTTGTGTGTGTGTGTGTGTGTGTGTGTGTATATGTATGTATGTATCTGTGTATGTGTATGGATCTGTGTGTGTGTGTGTGTATCAGCCACAGCCACTGTGTGTATCAGTGGCTATGTGTGTGTCTGTGCAGGCCAGCAGTGGCTGTGTGTGTGTTGGTCTGTCTGTGTGAGTGTCTGTAGGTCAGTGACTGTGTGCTTCTGTGCAGGTCAGAGAGAGGGTGGGGGGAGGGAGAGAGAGAGAGAATAGAGGGGATTGGGAGAATATATGAAATCTGTATGGCCATTCATAACGGTTTTATTTTACCTATTGGCGATAAAAATTTTAGTGGGTCACGAAGGAGAAGTTCAAAAATAACCGGGTCACGGAAAAAAAAGTTTGGGAAACGCTGTTCTAGATCAATAAGTAAGTATAGATATAGGATAATATATCTGTTGTTTAAATTTAGCATAGGTTGAACTTGATGGACGTATGTCTTTTATCAACCTCATCTACTATGTAACTATGTAACTATGTAACTATGTAACTATATTACGGTTAATACTATTCTTTTTCATGGATACCTTTGGTGCAGTATTTTTGTACCAGTTTTGCCGCTGAGAGACTTTTGATAAATGACAATTCTTTACCCATTTAAAAACTTCTCTTTCACTAGTGATGTACATTTCGAGATTGAATATTTACCCAAAAAGTTTCCAAATTGAAGCACATAAACCCAACAAACATCACGGATTATACAGCACTTGCTGCGTATGTCTGCAGAAATGTGGAGTTTTTTTGACTGCCATTTTTATGCCCTCCGAAAAAGTCATGCGTTACTGTTTGATCCAGTGACAAAGGGGTTAATAATGTGCCCTTTTAAATTACCTTTCTTTCTGGATAAAAATCTGTATCCTTTCCCATAATCTCTAATGAGTTTCAGACCTTCCACCCACCAAAAAAAACCGACCCGGTCTGCCTGTAAATTATTAGCCTGAAATACATGCGTGTACCCTGTTTTACAGTCTGTAATGAAGGGATAATTATCAGGATGGAACTGGAATGAAGCAGAGTAAGAGACCCACAGCTCGTTACTTAATTGGTATCATCAGTGAGAACAGCATCAGTGGGCCGTCCCATGTCTGTCCCCAGAACATGTCACCGGGCAGAGTAATCTCACGGCTGTGTCCTATCTACCATGGGACTTCTAGACGAGGCATGGGTAGACCTGTGAGCTCCAGCTTAGGCTGCGGCCAGGCAGGGAGCGAGCGCGATGGCGCTTGAGCGCCGTGACATCATGAGCTCTGCTTGACCGTGCTTTTGCTGGCCAGCTAGTTGCGCGCGTGCGGGGGGCATGTCGGGGTGGGGGGTGCGGCCATGGCATCACGGAGCTGGTTCATTTAGCGAACCGCTCACGTGACGCGCCAGCGAGCGTCATAAACAAATTTGCTTGCCTCTGCACTCTGCACTGTGCTCACGGGCATGGGCAGGCGCTCGCTCACGCTGGCCACACACATTGCAGCAATATGTTTCATCGCGCCGAGCGCATGCGCGCCTGCTCAGCATCACCCTGGCCGCAGCCTTATTAGGGCTGAAAGAGACACCAATAAGGCATTCTTACCAGCCATAGATCTATTAAGATATACATCTTTTCAAGGGTGTACTAGGAAGGAAGGAGCTGTAGCTAACTTATGGTCAAGGAGAACTAAGAGCAGTCGTAGGTTTAATTAGTTCAAACTAGGAGCATTTTAAATCATGTTGAAGAGCTCCCATTTGCAGTGGAACTTGATCCCTTGATCTTGATTAGACTTATACATGCACCCTCCCTGTCAAGGGGTTTATTCTACATACAGTACACCAAAGAGGACGATCAGACTGTTTTCGGGGAGGGGGGAATTTGTGCAGAAAGCATCAATCGATTGCTTCGACTGATATATAATAAGGAGTGGGGACATTCAGCAAAGGTAACTCTATTAGTGCAGAGAAATGCGTTGGGGGCCACTTCAGCAATACAGCAATACAGCAGCAATGCCCCCCCCCCCAGAAGCCTGAATGAGTTGAACTCATAAGATATTAGTGTCTTATCACCTGGGCATGTCCCGCTATAAAAAAAGAAGTTATGATTTCATTTTAACCTTCCAGACACTTATTATACCGAACGCTTATATCTTATGAACGAAGTATCGAACTTCAAAAATTAAACCAGCGTTGGAAATGGGAAGAAGAGATATTTGAGTAAGTAAATGCAAAAGTAAAAAGCAGAGAATAGAAGAAAATCCCCTGTCTCAAATTACAGCGTTTTTCAAATATTTCATAGACGCCTTGGATATTGATTTCAAATGCTTAGAATTGTCCATAAACTACCAAAAGCCATCAAATATACCCGTTTGTGCTTTCGTTAAAGTCTCTAAAGGATGAGAATTTTAACTGGCACATTTCTGGGTGAATTAAAATCGCTTCGTAAAGGTCACTGTTATGTCTACCCGTTCCTTTACTGTATTACCCCCACCACCTCCCCTGGGAGGCTGTTCCATGAATCCACTAACCTTTCCATGAAGAAGTACTGCCTCCTATTTCCCGAGCCTGCCATAAAGCTTGGCCCCCTGCAGAGGCACTTACCAAAACGCCCCCCCCTACTGTCTCTGTACGTTCTCCCTACATACCATTTCGATTGTAAGCTCTTCGGGGCAGGGACTCCTCTTCCTAAAGGTTACTCTTATGTCTGAAGCACTTCTTCCCATTATGTGTTATTTGTATTATTTGTTATTTATATGATTGTCGTGATAATTACTGCTGTGAAGTGCTATGTATATTAATGGCATTATATAAAGATATACATCCATACATACATACATATGTACAGGTATACCCCGCTTTAAGTACACTCACTTTAAGTACACTCGCGAGTAAGTACATATCGCCCAATAGGCAAACGGCAGCTCACGCATGTGCCTGTCAGCACGTCCTGAACAGCAATACCGGCTCCCTACCTGTACCAAAGCTGTGCGCAAGCGGGGAGACTATAGAGTCTGTTACAAATGCGTTATTTACATCAGTTATGCACGTATATGACGATTGCAGTACAGAACATGCATCGATAAGTGGGAAAAGGGAGTGCTTCACTTTAAGTACATTTTCGCTTTACATACATGCTTCGGTCCCATTGCATATGTTAATCCGGGGTATGCCTGTACATACATCCTCCAGTTTGAAAGCATGACCTCTTGTTCTAGCACTTCTCTGTAAAATGCTTTACAAAGTTTCACTCATATCCATCTTCAAGCACTGTTGCTCCTGGATGGGTTGAGGGCTTTTCACTTCTAAAAACTCAGGTGTAAAATGCTTCTGGCCATACACATCTCCCTTCTCAGAACCAGACACTGACAGTAAGAGGATTTGCTGTCCGCAGGGGCTATTTCAGCACAGGAAGAAGCTT
Organism: Ascaphus truei; assembly: GCF_040206685.1. Lineage (NCBI taxonomy): Eukaryota > Metazoa > Chordata > Amphibia > Anura > Ascaphidae > Ascaphus > Ascaphus truei. Next base: position 18,079,455 of record NC_134489.1, read on the forward strand.
CTCGCGTTTGAAAAGGGATCTGTCGGATTAATCCAAGCCGAATCCCTTTAACCCCTCCCAGTCTGTCGCAAAGCTGGCACCCTGCCATGGATTAACCCCTTCTCTGGCAGAGGGTACGTCAATGCATTGTTGGCTGCTCTGGCAGCAGAGGGGTTAAAGGGGACAACTTTAACCAGATCGTCAAAAAGCAAAACAGGAAACAACAAGGAGAAAGAACGGAGAACGACCCAATGCAAAAGAACAGAGTGATAAAATAATGCAACATTTATTGGATCATGGAATAAAGGCTGTAATCCCAAACCAACATGTCTCAGGCCCCCAAGGGCGCTTTATCAGGGTAAAGATATTATTGAGGACCTGACCCTTATCATGTACACACGCCATTCTTCTGGACACAAGTTTGTATCTTCACGGAAGCATGTGGGATCCTTCCAGTTAGGCGTGTGGGTAAGGCCTGGGACATAGTGCCTTTAAAACGTGCGGAGGCGCGCTGAGGCTCAGCGAAAGCACCGCTTTCCCTGACCTTACACAGCGCGCCATAAGGGGGCGGGCCAGTGACGTCACGGAGCTGGTTCGCCCTCATTGGGCGAACCGCTCACGTGACCGGCCCTGCGCTCCGGCGAGCGGGGAAATTTCAAAACGCCGTCAGACACGCTTCCCCAAGCGTGCAGACGCGTGCGCGAGCCCCTGCTAAAGCCGCTCTCATTGCAGCTGCAGGGGCTCAGTGCCGAGCAGCAGCACGGCTTAAGCGCATAAGCGCTGACCATGTCCCAGGCCTTAGGATACTTACCCGTTATACACTGTACATTAGTTACCGGGGCAGGTACCCTGCACTGGTATCTTCCAACAGAATACAGCACGTCCGCTCCGGATTCCCGGAGCACCACACCGTTTCCTTGAACGTCGTTAAAAAGTAAACATCGTTAGTTTATTTGTTGTTATTAAGAGTAAAAAAGCAGTGGTACTTCTGATGTGGAAGTAAAAGATATTGGTACTCTGTACACAGTTGTACTAATTACTGCATATAGCAACCCCCCGTGACCCACAGCCCCTCTTCTGAGTCCAATGTCCATTTTTTTGGTTAAAATAGCTTATTAGTGGAATAGTAATAGTTTAATCCGCTTCCTTACAAAGAATCAGTCCCCCTAAAAGTAACTGTTTTACTTATTTGTATCCTCTGAAAAAGAAAAGACTATGCTTTGATTTTCTCCGGGAACACGGGAATCCAGCATATCAGCTCCTTCTAATTATCTGTCACTAATGACACCTTCATAATTACTTTGCGCACGAAGAACAGAGCAAAAAGAAACCCAACTGAAGCACGGCTTTCCGGTCTTAATGCCAAAAGACACCAGGTAAAGATTGTAAAAAAAATCCCTCCAGTGCTTTTATTTTGCCGTAAAAAATTTTTTCAAATATTATTTAATAATAATTCGACTTATCCAATCTTTAAAAACAATTAAAAAAAAAATTGTCAATCAGCTCCACTTAATCTATTAACCCTTAGTTTACCTTTGTGCTACAAGGGACTGCCCCATTAATACACTGTAAAGCTGTGTTTTTTTCATTGTTCGGGAATATTGCAACTAATTTGAATGCAGGAAAAAGCAGCGCCCGGGAATATTAAGGAGGGCGTTTCGTGTTCGTTGTGCCTGAGGGACTTGGCAGAAACCAAATCAGTCCTGTCCCTTATCACGCAGCCCTGCTTCCTTCACACACTGTGTTTACCAGACTATTTAGGGCATCATTAGGGGCTAACAGAGACAAATCAATTGGATACAGGTGACAGACACATCCCCGCCCCTCGCTGAGAGGTGGAGGGAGTTCCCCGTGCGGGGAGTGTGATGGTACAAAGGAGCGCGGAGTATCCCCTCTTTTATTTATTCAATGAACTTCACTGTTATTGTAATATTTCCGGAGTGGCCAACTCCCGTCTTCAAAGGCCACCAAGAGGTCAGGTTTTAAGGCTATTCCTGCTTCAGCACAGGTGGCTCAATCAGAGGCTCGGTCATTGACTGGGCCACTGATTGAGCCACCTGTGCTGAAGCAGGGATAGCCTAAAAAACTGACCTGTTGGTGGCTCTTGAGGACTGGAGTTGTCACTTTGGGTCATCATTATATCCCTGGTAGTGACCGTTCCTCAATATGGTGAAAATAATTCACTGATTTCATGTCAACGGCATTGCGGGACTCCCTCTCCCTCCCTTTCCCACTCCTTTCTCTCTCCCGCACCCCCACACCTATCCCTCTCCCACCCTCTCCCTCCCTTTCCCACTCCTTTCTCTCTCCCGCACCCCCACACCTATCCCTCTCCCACCCTCTCCCTCCCTCTCCCACCTCTCTCTCTCCCGCACCCCCACACCTATCCCTCTCCCACCCTCTCCCTCCCTTTCCCACCTCTCTCTCCCGCACCCCCACACCTATCCCTCTCCCACTCCTCTCCCCCCCTTTCCCACCTCTCTCTCTCCCGCACCCCCACACCTATCCCTCTCCCACTCCTCTCCCCCCCTTTCCCACCTCTCTCTCTCCCGCACCCCCACACCTATCCCTCTCCCACTCCTCTCCCTCCCTTTCCCACCTCTCTCTCTCCCGCACCCCCACACCTATCCCTCTCCCACTCCTCTCCCCCCCTTTCCCACCTCTCTCTCTCCCGCACCCCCACACCTATCCCTCTCCCACTCCTCTCCCCCCCTTTCCCACCTCTCTCTCTCCCGCACCCCCACACCTATCCCTCTCCCACTCCTCTCCCTCCCTTTCCCACCTCTCTCTCTCCTGCATCCCCACACCTATCCCTCTCCCACTCCTCTCCCTCCCTTTCCCACCTCTCTCTCTCCCGCACCCCCACACCTATCCCTCTCCCACTCCTCTCCCTCCCTTTCCCACCTCTCTCTCTCCCGCACCCCCACACCTATCCCTCTCCCACTCATCTCCCCCCCTTTCCCACCTCTCTCTCTCCCGCACCCCCACACCTATCCCTCTCCCACTCCTCTCCCCCCCTTTCCCACCTCTCTCTCTCCCGCACCCCCACACCTATCCCTCTCCCACTCCTCTCCCCCCCTTTCCCACCTCTCTCTCTCCCGCACCCCCACACCTATCCCTCTCCCACTCCTCTCCCTCCCTTTCCCACCTCTCTCTCTCCCGCACCCCCACACCTATCCCTCTCCCACTCCTCTCCCTCCCTTTCCCACCTCTCTCCCGCACCCCCACACCTATCCCTCTCCCACTCCTCTCCCTCCCTTTCCCACCACTCTCTCTCCCGCACCCCCACACCTATCCCTCTCCCACTCCTCTCCCTCCCTTTCGCACACCCCCACCTCTCTCTCCCGCACCCCCACACCTATCCCTCTCCCACTTCTCTCCCTCCCTTTCCCACCTCTCTCTCTCCCGCACCCCACACCTATCCCTCTCCCCTACACCCCACATCTCTCCCTCTGCCCTATACCTCCACACCTCTCCCTCTGCCCTACAACCCCACACCTCTCTGTCTCTCTCCCCCACACACACTTAATATTGCCCAATACACATAACCCCCCACACGCCAATACATATAATAACCCCCACCACCCCAATATATATAACACGCCACCTCCCCAATACATATAATAAACCCCCAACTACTCCCAATACATATAACCCCCACTCTCCCCAATACATATAATAGCCCCTACATACACCCCAATACATATAATAACCCCCAACCCCCCAAATACATATAACACCCCCAATACATATAATAACCCGCCACACACCATAATACATATAATAACCCACCACACCCCCAAATACATATCAAACACCACACATTTAATAACCCCCACACACCCAATACATATAATAACTCCCTGACCCCCTAAATACATATAACACCCCCAATACATATAATAACCCCCACACACCCCAATACATATAACCCCCAATACAAATAACTCCCACACACACCCATATAATAGCCCCACACACGCCCAAGACATATAATAACCCCCCACTCACCCCAATATATATATAATAACCCCCACACCCCCAAATACATATAACCACCCAATACATATACAGTAACTCACACACACACACACCCAATACATATAATAGCCCCCCACAATCCCTATACATATAATAACCCCCCCCCCCAATACATATAATGACTCCCAACACACACACACACTTACCTGGGGGGGCTCCGGTGCCACGTTGATTACACGGGCATATGCGGAGGTTGGGTCTGACTTCTGGGGTGCACATGGGGGTGGAGGTCAGGGAAGGTAGCAGCGGGGGAGAGCAGAGGCCCAACAGTCAGCAGAAGCCCAAAGCCAGATGTTGGGCCAGACCTCTGGCTCTGTCCAACTTCCAGCGCCGACCGGTCCGGGCCCCCCACAGCCGCCGGACCCGGGATAATATATATTTTTTAATGTTTTCCATTTTTGAACAGATACAGTATCACATTTATCAGCAAACATCTTGTTGAAAAAACTTTCAATACTGGCAAAAAATGTTACACAAAATGGGAAAACAATGAGGGGAGTACAGGGAGGGGGAGAGAAAATGGGGGGGGGGGGAATGGCACCACATTTGCAAACATACATATTATTAATAGCAAACTCACAAAATCACACAGCAGCTTTTGTTTTGTGCCCTGGGCAGTGTCGGATTTGAAAAGAAATGCCGCACTTAGGCACTTACCTGGTGCCGCCCTCCACCCCAAGTGCCGCATAGTTCTGTTGCCATAGCAATGTAATGCCATGTGACATTCCATTGCCAGCCACGCATGCGCGATCGGAGCTTTTGCCGGCCGCGCATGCGCTATCGGAGCTTGCCAACCGGCGTGCGCTTGCACGATCAACGTTTGCCGGCCGCGCATGCTCTATCGGCGCTTGCCGACCATACATGCGCGATCGGCAAGTACCAGTCGCGCATGCGCACGAGCGGCCGGCAAATGCCAATGGCGCCAGCAAATGCCCCCAAATTCTGCCGTCCCCAAATTCTGGGTCCGTGCCTATCAGGCCTAATTGGAAATCCACCACTGACCCTGGGTCCATATATATTGCTCCTGTCACCATGAGTGTAGAACATCCCTCGTCTCTCAAACCTCTGTCCCCACTGGTGGTAAATCCATAGATTCCACATCATTCCATGGAGAGATGTGTACAGTAGGGCCCCGCTTTTCGGCGGCCCGCTTTACGGCGTTCGGCTCATACAACGGTACCGGGAAGGGGGCCGCCATATCTGCACATGCGCAGAACGGGGGCTGCCCAGGTCACGCATGCGCAGAACGGGGGGTACAATGGTCGTGCATGCGCAGAACGGTGGTCGCGCATGCGCAGAAGGGGAAATTGCCGATCTGGGCATGCGCAGATGCCGAAAATCACCGGTTCTGCTTTCCGGCGATTTTCGGTTTGCGTCGGGACCATAGAACGGAACCCACCGCATTACCGGCTCCCGTCTGCATATATTTATGATTAAAGAGGTTCACAAACTTTGCGGAACCTTCTCCTAAACTCTTCTAGGTAACTTGTTGTGCTCCCCATAAGCATTACATGGGATACTTGTTCCCTAACCTTTCTGTATGTGGGGGGATTGGTCTCCAGCACCTACCACCCAAACATCTGGTAGCATTAAGGAAATGTGTCATTAGTTTTGCCTTGTTTTTAAATGCCACCCACAGCAAGCGAGGGCGCGAATGGAAGGTGTGTGGTCAAGGTAGCCAGGTCAAGGTTTGGAGATAGGAGACTAGTCTTGGTACTTGTCGAGGTCGAAGGTAGGAGACGGTAGGATAGTTGGTGTCTGGGTGCCGAGGTCAAGGTTGGAGAGGTGCGGGAGGTCCGTGGTAAGCCGGGTCAGTACACTGGAGGTCAATCTGAAAGCATGGAGGGCAAGACAAGGAACGTGGAAGGACAAGGCTACAAGGAACTATGCTCAGCCAAAGTGCCAGTGGCAGAGCTGAGCATACAGTATATAGAGGAGAGGATCCAATCAGACAGAGGGGCGGTTCAGAGGTGCGGCTACAGCGGAGGCAGGGATAGGTGGTGCGGTGCAGGAAACAGGTGGGAGTGATTACAAGGTGATGAATGTTGACATGCAGCTAGGGGGCGGTGCACACGCGTCACGTGTGCGTGCCACGCGGCGCCGTCATATGACGTGAAAGGGAGGCGGGGTCAGTCCCTGTGATGTCACTAGTGCCCCTCTGTGCGCGTGCGTAGAGATGTCCGTGAAGGTTCTTGAAGTTGCAGGTAAGGCGGGAGCGCGCCGCGGGGGGACGCGTCCCCCAATTCCTTACAAATGGGACGCCCTGCGGCACACGTTGCCATGACCACGTGGCATCTCATGGCACCGCGCCGTCCTGTTGTCATGCCAACGCGACGCCATTTGCCCCTCGCTGAGCCATTTTGACAGATGCATGCAGGGGGCGATGCCGCAGGATGATGCCACCGCCGCCGGAAAATGTAAGACAGTTAAATATATCAATAAAAATTTTCCATTTAAAAAAAAAAAAACGTCACATGTTATGTTTCTATTAACACCCCAGCTGTCTGAATCCTCATGCAGTGACAGGGTTAAAAAAAATTAAATCCCACTTTTCTTCTACATGTCGGTGTGTAAACCCGGTGTGGCAATAATGCCACGTTCACCTGTTTGTATTGGATCCACTGCTGCTCTTGGTGCAATAGAGGTATCATCCATACATGCAATGCTTGTGTACTGTAGGTGCACGGCCCTGCTGATGTTATGCGTGTTCAAACAGCAGCACTCCTACTGTTACTGTATTGTGCCCTCTGGCACTGCAATTATACTGCTTCACATGGTATTTCTGGAGGGATTCGTAAGAGGCCCCTTTTGCCAAGACTGTGTGGGGCTGGGTGTTTCCCCGATACTCATTTCTGTTCTAACGAAGGATGGGAAACACTGGTAAGGTTGTATCAGTGTTTATGTTTTTATGTCTTGGCTTGGCTCCCTTTCATATTAGGTTATTGCTATTAAAAATGTGTCCCCCTGGGTGGGAAGCAGGGGGTCTTCGGCGCTGAAGCCCATTACTTTCAGCTGTGGGACCCCCTGCTTCCCGAGACACATACCTCCATAGGGGGTGCCGGTAGCAGCTCCGCAGGTATAAATGTCTAGCGGGCCAATAGGAAGCCGCAAGAGAAGACGTCACAGCTTCCTATTGGCCTGTGTGACACAGGTGCTTTAAATTCGCCATTTCGATAGCCCCACATAGCACAGCCTGGGCTGCTACCGGCACCCCCAACGAAACAAGTACATCAGGAAGCAGGGGGTCCCTGGAGCAGTTCATCTCCGGGTAACCCCGGCTTCAATCTTATAACAAACAAAAAAACACCCATCAAAAATAACTCAAACCAGGAATGCTGCTTTAAGCTCTCTGACTTGCTAAGGAAAGTCCTATACCTAATGTAATTACGGGAACAAACACCGCCAAACATCTCTGCCAAGGACCCGTCCCACCTAAATATACTGTAAGGCTGTACGAAGATGTGAACTGAACGAAAAACAGAAAGAAGGGTACATCTTTAAGAAACATGAAATAAAGGCGGAACAAGCAGACACGTTTAAGAAGCTGATATAGAACGATCTTGTGCGCGGGTCCAGGTAGATACTTGTAAAAAACAGGAAGAAAGATGGGCACAGCGGACTTGCGTCAGAGTAATACTTTACTGTGCGTTGAGGAAGGCTGCCTGCAAGCAGCAGAAACGTTGGTGTGTGGCAGGGTAAAGTATAACTCTGAAGAAGGTCCGTTGTGCCCATCTTTCTTCCTGATTTTCTATGTATAAGATGGTACACGGGAATGGATCTGTGAGGGGCTGAGATATCTGTACCTCCTCTATGAAGGAGTCTCTTTCTGGCCCATTAAGAGGTATCACAATAAAAGACTATATTTGTGAGGGAACTGAAATTGGCCATCTTTTTCCCCCGAGATGAACAAGAAATTCCATATAGTGATCATGAAACATGACGGAATTGGACTGGAATAATAAATGGAAGGGGATACAATGCCTTTTCTGCCTTATTTCCTTATTTAAAATTGAATTATTTATTGTAATTGACATATATATATATATATACAGAAAGATTTTACCAGATAGAGATCCAGGAAAAACGAGACAGCACACAGTCAGGGAAATCCAAAGCTGATGTATTCAGGATAAATACATAGGCACTGCATCCAACGTTTCGGTCATCAGAATGTGACCTTCCTCACGGACGTGCCTGAGGAAGGTCACATTCTGATGACCAAAACATTGGATGCAGTGCCTATGTATTTATCCTGAATACATCAGCGTTGGATTTCCCTGACTGTGTGCTGTCTCGTTTTTCCTGGATCTCTATCTGGTAAAATCTTTCTGTGTATGTGCATATATGGGATAAACATCAGTGGATAACCTGTTTTCAGTGTGCCAACTGCTTTTTATTTTTATATATATATATTTATATATATATATATATATAAAAGGGGGAGAGTAGCGCCACTAATTAATGTATTATAATACAATGACTCAATATACTAGATAACATACAGACTAATAAGTGCTAATATACGGAATACAAATGTCCCATAGAATATACAAATCAAACACTGTTTTGTGACAGAGAAGAGAGATATTACCAGTCCCAAGTGACTTTTAAGTCCACGAAATGCTTTTATTGATGTTACGTTTGTGAGTGAGCCTTTTTCCCTCCCTTCCCTTATTTTGGTTATTAAATGTGTAACAATTTTACACTATGGGCTGTGCGCTTTCTTTTCTTTTATATATATATATATATATATATATATATATATATATATATATACTAGCTGAGAGACCCGGCGTTGCCCGGGATGTGAAGTGTGAATAAGTACGTGTAAATGTTGTATGTGAAAGTTGTAATGTCATGTGAATGTTATGTAATATTAGTTAAAATTGTGTTTGTAAAGCAACAGCAGTAGAAAGCACATGTATATGAGGGCAAATGTGCGAAGTGTATGTTAGTTCCGTGTTGTGTGGGTGAGTGTTGTGTGTGAGTGGTGGTGTGATTAGTGTTTGTGCAAGAAATGAGACAGACGGTTAAATTGGCATTGTTAGCAAAATATATTTTATTTGAACGAACAGCTGAGTTCCAGTGGTAGGTGTTTTGTCAGCGGAGGGGGTGTGGTAGCGGGAGATGTGTGGCGTGCAGTGGCCTCCGGAGGAGGAGCGTGTGTGCCGGTGCCGATGGTGTTTGGCGGGAGATGTGTGGCGTGCGGTGGCCTCCGGAGGAGGAGCGTGTGTGCCGGTGCCGATGGTGTTTGGCGGGAGATCTGTGGCGTTCGCTGGCCTTCGGAAGAGCTCCGTGCAGGCCGGTGCCGAAGTGAGTACCTAGCATAGTGTGTGTTTGTTTGTTGGGGGCGTTTGTTTGGCGGGAGATCTGTGGCGTGCCGTGGTCTCCGGAGGAGGACCGTGCGTGCCGGTGCGGATGGTGTTTGGCGGGAGATCTGGCGTGCGGTGTCCTGCGGAGGAGGAGCGTGTGGGCCAGTGCGGATGGTGTTTGGCGGGAGATCTGGCGTGCGGTCTCCTCCGGAGGAGGAGCGTGTGGGCCGGTGCCGATGGTGTTTGGCGGGAGATCTGTGGCGTGCGGGCCGGTCCGCGGCCCGTACAGTGTCTGAGGTAGCGGGAGGGAGATGTGTGGCGTGTGGTCCGGTGCCGATGGTGTTTTAGTGTAGGCCGCGGCCCGTAGAGGGTCTGCGGTAGAGGGAGGGAGATCTGTGGCGTGGACCGGGGGGGGGGGGGTCGAGGGTGGTGTTTTGAAGAGGCAGTGTGCAGTGTTTGGTGTTGTGTGAATATCTGTGTGTGCAGTGTTTGGTGTTATCGTGCGTTGTGTGTAGGTGATCGTGCTGATTCTGTACCTGATTCGGCAGTTGTGTGGTAGCAGACGGTGAGGGTTTTGAGAGCTGTGAAGCGTGGCATGCAAAGCGTTCCCAAAGCTCAGTGAGGGGTGGGACAGTGTGGCATTGGTGTTGTACGCAGGCCAATGAGAGTCAGTGAGGGGTGGGACAGTGTGGCATTGGTGTTGGACGCAGGCCAATGAGAGGTGTGCGGGGGCGGGCATGGCCTGAGCCGGAGTGACAGGCCAAAGGTGCTATGCGATTGGCCCTTGGGACGCAGTCATACAGTGATTTCACAAATATATAGTAGATATATATATATATTTTTTTTTTTTTAAATATTAGCATTATGGCAACTTTTTCCCTACAAAAAACCCCTATGAATGTACAAGTTTCTAAATGAATGTTGTCTACTGGCCAGTGCTGTTCATAAAAGTCTAAAACGCCTTCTACATCATCTTCTTCTCCTCTCTCCTTCACCTTTTAAACATAAACGTACACACAAATATGTAGACTGTTCAACCCATATATAACGGATAATCCCAGATGCATGCCGACGTTTTGACTTTCTCCCTGAAAAATGTTCCCTCGCCCCAACACAAGTCAAATGGGAGAAGAGATTTCTTACATTTCGTCCTGAAGACATAACTACGAATTAACCCCAGGGCACAGTGTGACAATGACGTAGCCCTGGCTGTGTATTCCCATTTGCTGGTGTGTTGGCAGGTTAGGTAGGATAATGTAAGATCTGACGAAAGAGCGGACTGGAACATCGTTACTCTGTAACCTGGAATCAAATGGCAGGTAGGAAACAGTCTTCCGATGCCAACAATAAAATCTAGTTGTACTGTATATGATGGAGAGAAGAAAAACATGATGCTGTCAGCCATCTTTAATGTGTCACAGAAAAAGCACACTTGTTTCTTAAAACAACTTTACAACGTCATTAATAATACTTTTTTTCAGTACTACAAGGTGACATTTTATTACAGTGTATTCTGTAACTCAGTGATACTCAACAGGGGGTTCGGGAACGCCTGGGGGTTTGTGAGGTGCGTCCAAGAAGTTAGCTCAAAGAAATATGTAATGGCGGATGTCAGGCTCTATAATGGGTTCCTGGGCCCGTGTAGGGACTGCTTACAGTGTAGGGACTGCTTACTTTGTAAGGCCCCAAAGTAGACATTAACGTGGGGGGTATAGCAGTCATTGTCAATCACAGCAAGAGCTTCCAAACTCGCTCCCCACAATGCTTTGCATCCACAGCTGCAAGTCATTGTGGGGCGTGACTTTGGAAGCTCCCACAGTGATTGACAGCCACACCATCCATGCGGTCTGTACAGGGGCAGTTTATTAATGTGTGCTCCCCACACGAGTTCAGGACGCCATACTGCCTGGGATCAGTCACACAGTTATGTTAGCCATAGCCTGAGTAGGCAGTAACACTTACTCATTAGGGGTTTAATCGCCGAACAAATACTCTCTAGCAGGGGGAGCAGAGAGTAAACAAGGCTGAGAACCGCTGCTCTAACCCTCTTTAAACGTGCCTTTAATTCCTTCTCTGGAATAGGCCTCTCTGGCACAGAATGGGTTAACACTCCTGCCTTCCATGCTCGAACTACTCCTCGGGTCACCCTGGCAGGGAAAGGGGATTACCGACGATTACAACGATGCAACCCCGGCATCAGCACGTTGTAATTACTCAATAAATAATACTCTGAGGAAGTCGGGGTGGACTCTACAGGTTTCTGCCCGTGGGGTGTTTGTGAGATGATGTTGGATTTCTTCCAGTGAAACAGGTGTTCAAGCAACAGGAAAACAAGCTAAAGAAAGGGTCCCGATAAGGGGGGGTGGAGGGGGGGAGAATCGGGGAGGGCAGAGAGCAGCACTACTATTTATTTAGGAATCTAAACTGTAGGAGTCCACCCTGAGGGATTAATGGGGGGGGGGAGGGATTAATGGGGGGGGGGAGGGATTAATGGGGGGGGAGGGATTAATGGGGGGGGGAGGGATTATGCTTCACATTTTCTTCAGGTGCAAAACAGCAATATATATATATATGATTAAAGGTGAAAAAAAGTCCTATCGAAAATCATGTTTTTTTTTTTCCCTTGATAAATCTGGGAGCAGTTTCACGGCTGGAAAACCTTGATTAAAAAGTACCCCCTTTGTATTGCGTTGTAGGAAGATAATTAATCTCAGGACCGGCGTGGATTAGCGATGCATGATATTGTCCAAAATGTATTTGCAAAATTTTATACGTTCCCACCACCCCCTAAATGGGGATTCCCTGCGAAATGTTTCGCCAAACCTCTTATTTCGCTGATAACGGCGTCAAACGACTCTTAGATTTTGCAATTCTGCGAGCGTTCAGCGGCGAAACAGTGAGCGAGACATGGCGCCCGGGCCCTATCTACAGTGTCGGCGTGAAGCCAATCTGCGGAATTTAGAGAACGCTGTAACTGAGCCTATTAAATGAAGCTGCGATGCGCATTGACCTGACGCTCTGCGAATCGCTCGCGACCTCTGCGGCTTTTGTGCCTAATCAAACAGGGCACATTTTGCATGGTTTGCGACCTCGTGCTAAAGTGTCACACATCCCTAGCGAGGCTAATATTTGCCAGCGTGTTCGAAGAGATTTTAACATATTTAACATATCAGGCATTTCAGAGTGATGCATTCAACACAGCCTGCAGTGTTTCCTATTTAATCCCATTGAGCACTGGAGACTGCAGTCCTGGCATATGCTACTGGCCCATCCAGCACGGCAAAGGGTTAATTATCCACTCCTTTCCCTGCCCACATTTCTGGAGCTATTTAGCAAACGTTTCTGTGTCCAAAACTGGGATTAAAAAAAAAAAAAAAAAAAACCTGCATCAGATTTCTGAAATAATTGGAATTTTTTCGTTTGAGAAATGTGGTGCAATGTTTTTTTATTTTTTTAGACAGGTGATTTTAAAACCAGACCCCTTAAATTAAAGGGGTTTAACTTTTCCTGGCTGGATGCTAATTGTGTAGAGATGAACCAAGCAAACACATGGCTGGTGATGCTTTTTTTGTGGTACAAACAGGGCCAACAACAGGGAGGGACAGCTGGGACTCCTTTGCAAACGCTGCAAAGGAGGCCTCCTGGAAGGTGTTGCCAGAGGGGGTCTGCTGGAAGGGGTCTTTGGAGGTGCCTGTCCAGGGAACATGCTGTAGGCTCCCCTGAAAGGCACCTCCATGGGCACACAAGCAGACAGCTCTGCAGGACCCCTCCACAAGCCTTTAACAGGCCTCCTCAATCCTCTCTCCCAGTTTCCCCCTCATATCTCTTTTCCCCCTCTCTCTTTTTGGCCAGTCTCTCTTCCCTCCCCCGCACTGCCTCCCCTCTCTCTTTCCCTGTTCCCTCACCCTTTTAATCCCCTCCCCCACCTCTCTATCCCCTCCCCCATCTTTCCCCCTCACTCCATCCCCTCTCTGCCTGAAGCCGATAACTACCCAGCACCAGGCCCTGATTCCCCCCAGTCCCATATCTCATCCTTCCACCCTCATGGACCAACAGTACGCCGTGGGAAGAGATGAGGGGATTAAGAGGGGGGGGGGGGGGGGGGGAAGATATTTGTCCTGGGCCCCATGATTTCTGTTGGCGGCCCTGGGTACAAACGTTAGAAGGCCGTTGGGTTTGCTTTGAATGCGAGTAGTACCCCACCTCACGCAGAGAGTACCGGACATGTCTTTCCACATCATTACACATTACAGGTGGGGCAGCTCCTTTGTATCTCATCTTCCTCACAGCTGGGGAGCGGTACACCCCTTCTGTACTGTATGAGAGTAGGACACAGGTAGGGTCACTAAATATAAAGACACAATGTTACCTCCAGATGACAGTGCCGTCTCCCAACTACAAAATTGGGCACAATGTTAAAAAAAAAAAACAAGACCAGATTTACCATAGAAAATACATCTCATTGAAAGTTATTGTTTTTTTTAAAGATATATATATATATATTTAAAATATATATATATATAAATATATAAATCTAGTGCAGTTTGTAGCACCATTCTTGCCACAATGTTTGCAGCAGAGACTTGGACCCCTTTAATTCCCCAACCAATCCAAAAAGCCGCATTATGCAGAAGTTCTAGTAGTGCACATTTCTGATAACCACAGTAATCAGTGCAGATCATCCCAGGCTGTAATACTCAGTGGATCAACTGGATTTGAATTTAACAAATTGTATAAAGCTTTCAAAACCCTGCGTTTGTGGTCTCCATCCTGGAGTGCGGTTAGACGTTGTAATCCTGTAGAACACATTGAAGGCGTGGCGTCCCGGTTACCCCTTTAGTAGGGGCTGCACTCCCCCCCACTAGGAACACACATTCCTAATTAGGGTTTACCCTTGAATGTCTGCTGGAAACTCCTCGTGTACGTTTAAGGCTGAGATTATAGTAGGTGCCCGCGCCTGTCGTCTGAGCGATGGGGGCACTGAGGCGATGAGGACGCGTCACCAGGCTGGTTTGCCCTCATTGGCTGAAGCGATCACGTGACGCGGCCGCCGTGCGAAAAAAAAACCCAAAAAGATTTGTCTTTTGGTAAATCTGCAGCGCAATCGCTCTTCAACGCGCCCACTATGGCAGACCCGTTCCCGCTGCTGCACTGTGTTCGTGAAGCGCGAAATCGCACGCACCATCGCGCTCACTATAATTGCGGCCTAAAGGGGCATTCCTTCCTGCACAGTTGTTTTAATACATGCAGCATTTGATGACCTTTAATATAAACTCATTCCCCAAGCTGCCGATCGGTGAATATCCTGCTGTTTGGGATAAATAAATGGCTGATGCTAAATCAATCCTTCTGTCAGTGAAAAGCAACAGCTACAATATATCCTTATATTACTACGGGCAGCATTGTAAGGGAGGTGGAAGCTGTAACAATCTCCTACTGGGAACACTTTCTTGTTTGTCATGATTTGTTGCAAATGCTATCCCACTGCTGGGGAGAGGGCAGGACTCAAAAGGTGTATCGCCTGCTATGGAAACCAAAACAAAGGATGCTTAAGTCAATAAAAAATGGCCTTAAGAATTGGAAAACAAAGAATGCAGTATTGTTTAATATTACAGAACTGATTTATAATTAAATTTAAAAAACACAAGATTTTGACAGTTTTGCTCCTTTAGGCTGAGTCCCTGCTGGCACTGAGCGCGCTCATGCATGAACAGCGCTCCAAGCATGAGCGCCGGGTTTCCTGCATTAAAACACGCGCGTGGGGGGGCATTGCGGGTAGTTGAGCACGCGGGAAAGTATAAATGTTTTTGTTTACCTAAGCACCGAGCGCGGGTGAGCATGTGCCCGCACACACAGCGTGAGCGGAGACTTACATATCAGTAAGTAACCGCCGCCCGCTCAGCACTAGCGGGGACGCAGCCTAAGCCAACATTATTTTGTTGCTGCAAGTTATCCCCAACTGTGAGACTTAATACAACGGTCCAATATTCAGCAGGATTTTGTTCATTGGTGAATCTTGTGCATTTTGTTGAATGGGTTTCGCAGAGGAGAAGATTTTGTTGTGATTCAGGCTGCGCCTTTAGTGGGCGTCCTGAGTGTAATAAGACTTGTGCAGACAGACACAGAGAAATGACTCATACCCACCCTGCTTTATTTAGGGCAGTCGCTGGGTCAAACCGTTTAGTGATACATTATTTTCCACAGATGAGATCACTTGCAAGTAGTGTCTACCCAGTCAGCCAACCTCTGACAAAGCCCGACTTGTATTCTCACCAGTCACCAGAGAGAGTGGGTGGCAAAAACAAACGTGAGCATGGGAGTAAAAAGGAAAAAACAACAAACAACTCAGATCTGGCATTATTCATGCAAACTGGACATTGATAGGGATCCCATGGCGTAGGGAAATACATTTATTGTAGGAGGATCCCATGAATGTCTAAAGCAGGGGGTAAAAAAAAATAAAAAAGGTATTAGGAAAATACAACTGGGGATGGCCCTGGATACTGGGGACTCGGTGAGAAAACCAGCTGAAGATGATGGGTGATAAAGGCAAAAAATCCTATTCAAGGAGCAGCATAGCAAGCAGAGGGAGCCCGGCCTAGCAAGCAGAGGGAGCCCGGCCTAGCAAGCAGAGGGAGCCCGGCCTAGCAAGCAGAGGGAGCCCGGCCTAGCAAGCAGAGGGAGCCCGGCCTAGCAAGCAGAGGGAGCCCGGCCTAGCAAGCAGAGGGAGCCCGGCCTAGCAAGCAGAGGGAGCCCGGCCTAGCAAGCAGAGGGAGCCCGGCCTAGCAAGCAGAGGGAGCCCGGCCTAGCAAGCAGAGGGAGCCCGGCCTAGCAAGCAGAGGGAGCCCGGCCTAGCAAGCAGAGGGAGCCCGGCCTAGCAAGCAGAGGGAGCCCGGCCTAGCAAGCAGAGGGAGCCCGGCCTAGCAAGCAGAGGGAGCCCAACATAGCAAGCAGAGGGAGCCCGGCATAGCAAGCAGAGGGAGCCCGGCATAGCAAGCAGAGGGAGCCCGGCATAGCAAGCAGAGGGAGCCCGGCATAGCAAGCAGAGGGAGCCCGGCATAGCAAGCAGAGGGAGCCCGGCATAGAAAGCAGAGGGAGCCCGGCATAGAAAGCAGAGGGAGCCCGGCATAGAAAGCAGAGGGAGCCCGGCATAGCAAGCAGAGGGAGCCCGGCATAGCAAGCAGAGGGAGCCCGGCATAGCAAGCAGAGGGAGCCCGGCATAGCAAGCAGAGGGAGCCCGGCATAGCAAGCAGAGGGAGCCCAACATAGCAAGCAGAGGGAGCCCGGCCTAGCAAGCAGAGGGAGCCCGGCATAGCAAGCAGAGGGAGCCCGGCATAGCAAGCAGAGGGAGCCCGGCATAGCAAGCAGAGGGAGCCCGGCATAGCAAGCAGAGGGAGCCCGGCATAGCAAGCAGAGGGAGCCCGGCATAGCAAGCAGAGGGAGCCCGGCATAGCAAGCAGAGGGAGCCCGGCATAGCAAGCAGAGGGAGCCCGGCATAGCAAGCAGAGGGAGCCCGGCATAGCAAGCAGAGGGAGCCCGGCATAGCAAGCAGAGGGAGCCCAACATAGCAAGCAGAGGGAGCCCAACATAGCAAGCAGAGGGAGCCCGGCATAGCAAGCAGAGGGAGCCCGGCATAGCAAGCAGAGGGAGCCCGGCATAGCAAGCAGAGGGAGCCCGGCATAGCAAGCAGAGGGAGCCCGGCATAGCAAGCAGAGGGAGCCCGGCATAGCAAGCAGAGGGAGCCCGGCATAGCAAGCAGAGGGAGCCCGGCATAGCAAGCAGAGGGAGCCCGGCATAGCAAGCAGAGGGAGCCCGGCATAGCAAGCAGAGGGAGCCCGGCATAGCAAGCAGAGGGAGCCCGGCATAGCAAGCAGAGGGAGCCCGGCATAGCAAACAGAGGGAGCCCGGCATAGCAAGCAGAGGGAGCCCGGCATAGCAAGCAGAGGGAGCCCGGCATAGCAAGCAGAGGGAGCCCGGCCTAGCAAGCAGAGGGAGCCCGGCATAGCAAGCAGAGGGAGCCCGGCATAGCAAGCAGAGGGAGCCCGGCATAGCAAGCAGAGGGAGCCCGGCATAGCAAGCAGAGGGAGCCCGGCATAGCAAGCAGAGGGAGCCCGGCATAGCAAGCAGAGGGAGCCCGGCATAGCAAGCAGAGGGAGCCCGGCATAGCAAGCAGAGGGAGCCCGGCATAGCAAGCAGAGGGAGCCCGGCCTAGCAAGCAGAGGGAGCCCGGCCTAGCAAGCAGAGGGAGCCCGGCCTAGCAAGCAGAGGGAGCCCGGCCTAGCAAGCAGAGGGAGCCCGGCCTAGCAAGCAGAGGGAGCCCGGCCTAGCAAGCAGAGGGAGCCCGGCATAGCAAGCAGAGGGAGCCCGGCATAGCAAGCAGAGGGAGCCCGGCATAGCAAGCAGAGGGAGCCCGGCATAGCAAGCAGAGGGAGCCCGGCATAGCAAGCAGAGGGAGCCCGGCATAGCAAGCAGAGGGAGCCCGGCATAGCAAGCAGAGGGAGCCCGGCATAGCAAGCAGAGGGAGCCCGGCATAGCAAGCAGAGGGAGCCCGGCATAGCAAGCAGAGGGAGCCCGGCATAGCAAGCAGAGGGAGCCCGGCATAGCAAGCAGAGGGAGCCCAACATAGCAAGCAGAGGGAGCCCAACATAGCAAGCAGAGGGAGCCCGGCATAGCAAGCAGAGGGAGCCCAACATAGCAAGCAGAGGGAGCCCGGCATAGCAAGCAGAGGGAGCCCGGCATAGCAAGCAGAGGGAGCCCGGCATAGCAAGCAGAGGGAGCCCGGCATAGCAAGCAGAGGGAGCCCGGCATAGCAAGCAGAGGGAGCCCGGCATAGCAAGCAGAGGGAGCCCGGCATAGCAAGCAGAGGGAGCCCGGCATAGCAAGCAGAGGGAGCCCGGCATAGCAAGCAGAGGGAGCCCGGCATAGCAAGCAGAGGGAGCCCGGCATAGCAAGCAGAGGGAGCCCGGCATAGCAAGCAGAGGGAGCCCGGCATAGCAAACAGAGGGAGCCCGGCATAGCAAGCAGAGGGAGCCCGGCATAGCAAGCAGAGGGAGCCCGGCATAGCAAGCAGAGGGAGCCCGGCCTAGCAAGCAGAGGGAGCCCGGCATAGCAAGCAGAGGGAGCCCGGCATAGCAAGCAGAGGGAGCCCGGCATAGCAAGCAGAGGGAGCCCGGCATAGCAAGCAGAGGGAGCCCGGCATAGCAAGCAGAGGGAGCCCGGCATAGCAAGCAGAGGGAGCCCGGCATAGCAAGCAGAGGGAGCCCGGCATAGCAAGCAGAGGGAGCCCGGCCTAGCAAGCAGAGGGAGCCCGGCCTAGCAAGCAGAGGGAGCCCGGCCTAGCAAGCAGAGGGAGCCCGGCCTAGCAAGCAGAGGGAGCCCGGCATAGCAAGCAGAGGGAGCCCGGCATAGCAAGCAGAGGGAGCCCGGCATAGCAAGCAGAGGGAGCCCGGCATAGCAAGCAGAGGGAGCCCGGCATAGCAAGCAGAGGGAGCCCGGCATAGCAAGCAGAGGGAGCCCAATAGATAAATATTTTAATAGGAGTTACAAGAAGTGGCTGTCTAAACTCTAAGGCCTCGGTCCCACTGCGCTCGTTGGCGCGGGCGGCTATGTCGCGAGTTCCCCACCAGCAGGGGAATCCTCGCGAGCCGGTCCCGGTCCCCCCTGGCTGCACAGCTTACTACACGCTGTGGCGCGTCAGCCGCTAGGAAACACAAGAGAATGGTGTTTCCTAGCGTTGACGCGTCACGTGGTGTGGCTGTGAGCCAATGGGTAGGGGAGGCTTCGGGAGGAGGAGAGGCTTCGGGGAGCGGGGAGGAGTGTGGAGTGAAAGCAGGTGAGTGCATGTCTGTGTGTGTGTCTGAGTGCGTGCCTGTCTGTGTGTGTATGTGTGTGTATGAGTGCGTGAGTGCCTGCCTCTGTCTGTGTGTGTGTGTGTGTATGAGTGCCTGCCTGCCTGTGTGTGTATGTATGAGTGCCTGCCTGCGTGTGTGTGTGTGTGTGTATGTGTGTATGAGTGCCTGCGTGTGTGTGTTTAAACTTTACCTTCAGCAGCTCCAGCTCCAGCTCCAGCCCGAGTCCGTGGAGGGAGGGGAGGGGGAAGAGTAGCGGGTCCCTCCTGCAGCCCGTGGAGGGAGGGGGGGGGGGGAGAGTAGCGGGTCCCTCCTGCAGCCCGTGGAGGGAGGGGGGGGGGGGAGAGTAGCGGGTCCCTCCGCTCAAGCCACGCCCCCCCTCCCTGTCAAACCTCCCACTCCCGCCCACCTCCCGCTCCCTACAGACCGCATATCGCGGTCTGTGTATCTCAGCGCACCGCCTATCTGCAGTGCGGGTGCGCTGACTCTGGGAGCGGGGCCTTAGCCTAAACCACTTCTTCTTGTAACTCCTATTAAAGCTGCAGTTGTCTTTTTTTTTGTTTTTTAATTTATTTTTTTACTTCAATAGTTTTATGTGTGCAATCTCTAATTACCTAAAGAACTGTATAGCTGCAGGTCAATTCGTTCTCCATGTATTGATAGGTTGAAATTTGGTGACATAATTAGTGAAGGGATCTGTTTATATTCTGCTTGTCTGTCAGTGGAAGCTCATGAATATTCATGAGCACTCCTGCACTGACATGTGCTAGAGGGAGGGCAGGGCTGACAAAGGGGTGTGCCAGGGCTTGTGACAGGACATGAAGGGGCAGTGCCTTAGCAAATGGCTGTTAAAATAGAATACAAGAAAATTTGTCTTTAAAAGTTGTTGTTTTTTAAAACAGAAAATGCTAAAAGTATTTTTTCTTACTACAGAACTGATTTATTAAAAAAAAACACACATGCAGGATATTGACTGAACTGCAGCTTTAAAGTATTTTTTTTTTTTTTTTTAACTACAACAGTTCACATATCATGAAAAATTGTAATACTCTACTGTGAAAAAACTGTAATCGGGCGCTCCTATACAAAATAAGTGATATTATTATAATTCAGTGAATAGCGTTGAAAAAAAGGATATATTAATCTTATTGGATAACAAAATTCCTATCACATGTGAATACAATTAGTATGTGGAATCCACCACCAAATAATGCTGGTGATAATGCAGCTCAAGATAACCCTCTGTTGAGCATTCTTGGGTCTACACGAATCTTGTTTTTTTTTTCTTTTCTTTCCAGGTGAGAGGAGCGCAGGAAGTTCTCAGTATATGTGAAAAATAGATGAGAAACACAAATTGTGCGACCTGTATGTGGTCATTTTCTTAAGGTATAAGGGATATCTTTGCACTCGCAGATTTCATGAAGACACCTGTGAGTGCGCAAAGATATCCCTTATACCTTAAGAAAAGTATCACCTCCAGGTCGCACGGTTTGTGTTTCTCATCTATTTTTTCACATATGCAAAGAAAGGTTGGAAGAGATCAACCAGAAAGGAGACCTGACTGCAATCAATATTAACCAACGTGAGTTAATGGTGCAGTGGCCGGAAATACTCAATCCGTGGGATATATAAATCCCATATAGCCACATCAAATCCCAATATTACAATCTTTTAATGGGTATATATAACACAACAAAATGAACACACTAATATTAAATCAATTAAAAAAAGGCAAATAACAGACAGAGACCTATTTATTAGCAGCTGACTGCTACCAGCACCACACAACATCCCTACCCATCAGGGTTAAATTGGGCAACAAGAGCCCCTCAAATGGTGATGTGTGACAGCTGTCCGTTATTTGCTTTCTTTAATTTTAATCGATTTTATATTCATGTGTGTGTTCATTTTGTTGTGTTATATATACCCATTAAAAGATTGTAATATTGGGATTTTATGTGGCTATATGGGATTTATATATCCCACGGATTGAATATTTCCGGCCACTGCACCATTAACTCACGTTGGTTAATATTGAGTGGTCAGGTGTCCTTTTTGGTTGATCTCTTTCAACCTTTCTTTGTATACACGAATATATCCTCTGTGCACCTATTAACCACCACTGTTCCCATAAGAATTAGGAGAGCATTAGGTACCCCCTGCTTGTCTATTTTTCACAGATGCTGAGAACTTCCTGCACTCCCCTCGCCTGGAAAAACAGAACTGTAATACTGCCTGGTAGAAAAGTGGGAACCGTTGGAATGAGTTTGGCGAACCCAGCGAAATGTGCCCTTTGCCGAAATTAGTTTGCAAGGAAACGCAATGTTTTCCCACACAAATTAGCAAGGTCACGATTTTCACGCTTTGTCCAATTCTTTTTTAAAAAGGGGGCGAAAAATGGCAAAAAGGAGAGGAAGGGATCTTTGCCAACTTTCAAATATCTTTCTGTAAATTGCGCGACAATACATGGTCACGATTGCAAATTGAAACATTTTTAGGGAATTCTGCTCCTCCCCAGCTTTAAAAAAAAAAAACTTGGCAAAATCATTCACATTAAGCGCCATAAACATTTGCCAACTGGAACAAGCCCAGTTCTCACATCTCTACTCCGTGGGTGTGTACCAAGTGGCTGATTAAGAACATCCGGGGCCTTCCCTCGAGGGCCGCTCCGCAGAAGGTAGCAAACACCACACACATCTTATGTGAGGTCCGGGGACTCTGCAATTCGCTCCTCTGGTCAGGCGGAAGTTGGATCCCGGCGAAGGTAGAGTATGGCAGACTGTGACTGCTGCATGGGGAGCCACAGCACCTGCCCACCGCAACCAACAGGGGCCCCCTAACTTTGGGGGCCTCTAGGCCAGGGGTGAGCAAAGTTTTCTCCCTGCTCTCCTCCTCTGCTCGCGCCTTCCCCCCCCCCCCCAAGCATCAAATGATGTTGCAATAGCAAAGCAATGTCATGTGACCCCGCCATGGGTTATCATGGCGACGCCAAAGACCAGGTAGGATAAGTTAGAGGCCTCGCGTGGTCCCCTGGCATTTAATTTAAGTGCCTTGGGAAGAGCGCCGGGCCTTTGCAACTGCCGGACACTCCCTGGAAAATCTCGCGCCCCACAGTTTGCGCACCCCTGCTCTAGGCAAATGCCGTGCGTATAATCCACGGTGTACCAGAAGTGTCCCGGTATTTTCACCTCCACGATTTAGGTAGTACAAATGTATAGGTTCATTTGCAGAAGCAAAACATGTATAAATCTCCAACATATATGAAAAACAACTTATTAGATGAATCAGACTCGGGAACACAGCGATTAAAAGCTTAACAGCACATCGAGTGCAGGAGCGTGTGCACACAAAATGAAACGGATTGCACAATGAAATAAAGAGAAAAGAGGGCACGTTTATCATTTTATTATACAGATTACACTATTTCACAACATAAGCGGTACTGCCTCTGAAAAAATATACAGGTTTCACCCCTTTAGTGCTCGAGAGCATATCATGAATGTCATCGTAGTATATCGCACTGAGGCTTTTTAAGGGGAGAGCTCTCTCGGCTCTGAACCGGTTTCTCAACCCCCCTTTTTAAACTTTGCTGGAGAGCCCAGCTGACCGCCGGCCGGTGCGCTCAACACCGTCCAGACACAACTCCTCCACCGCGGCGGCGAAGGGGTTAAAGATTTTTCTTCAGAAAAATCGAGGCAGAAATACTGTTTTCCTTCCAGAGAAATCTATCGAAGGTTTGAACTATTGATAAATCAAGACTCAAAAACAGCCTCTCTTTTATAAACCCTCTGGCGTTGGAAGAGGACAAAAAAACTAGGCTGGTCCTTGAATACAATGCAGGTTTAAATCCACCCTCCGCATACACTTCTTAATACTATGAAAAACCTCACAATAGCAAAGTTACGTTTCAATACCTCTTCCATAGGAATATGTAGAAGAGCACGCTAATTAAAGCAGCAGATGCAGCTAATCGTTATTTTTCTTTTTATGTTCTACACTTAACCCCTTCGGACACAGATGGGCCTTATAAGGGGCACAGGGGGGAGATTTTCTTGTCCAAAGCCATACAACCGGGCTGGCCAACTCCAGTTCTCACGGGCCACCAACAGGTCAGGTTTTCAGGATATCCCCTGCTTCAGCACAGGTGGCTCAATTATGACTGAGCCACCTATACTGAAGCAGGGATATCCTGAAAACTTGACGGTGGCCCTTGAAGACTGCAGTTGGCCACCCTTGCCCTAGAAGATGACGTATTGTATAGTGATGTTCATTTCCAGCTTCCTACAGCTCTTAGAACATAGAAAGAAGACCAGGATCCGAGGTGGTCACGTTGCCTCTCTGTGGTACCTGCCCCTGCAGTAAGAACAGGCCCAAAAGGCAAAGCAGAGTGGACTTTGGGACATCAGGGTTGCAACCTGGAATTATTGGGCGTGCTTTTATTTCTCTATCCTGGGACTGCTCAGCCATACCCAATGCTGCTTGATATTACAGTGTGTACATTTTCAGGGAAGAGCCCTGGACATGCAACACTGATACATTATGTTTAGGGGGTTAATAGAGATCTGGCTGCCTTAGGAAGTTTCACGTAACAGCTGGTGATTGTACGATGCAAAGAAGAAGAAAAATATATATCTCTGCAGGTTTTGGGTCTTCTAATATAAAAATTAAGATGGGGGGGGAGGAGAATAAGGTTAATAATTCACTTAAGGGCACCACATGGAGCGTACTCAAGATACATTTTGGGAGAACTGCCCTTTAAACCATTTTGAAGTTTCGGCTCTGTCTTTTTACCAGCCAATACCCATCCTTAATGGTCTACCAATTAATCAGCAAGGGAGACTTCTATGACAGTAATCATACAGTATTACCAATTCTATGGAAAGACACGGATTTCAATCTCCATGAGCAAAGTGTTTGGGCAGAGGATTTAATGATGCTGCATAAAGCCAAACTACTTTGGAATTAGTTAAGACGCCGAGGTCTAAACTAAAAGTCCAGCTAATAAAACCTCCCCAAAACATGGCGGGTTCAACAATACTGCTGTGCTTTCTACTCTTAAATTAACACGAGGACTAGCAGACAAAAGATCAAGAATCCTGGCGTGTGGGTGTGTATACTTGTGCAATGTGTTCCTTAATAGGATGTGATACATAGGAGGGCTGGGACACGGGCCAATCAGAATCCTTCTTTCAGCAAAGTTTACAGACCCTTTTATTTTCCATAACAGTTGCCTCACTCAACCTTGCACAAATGGAGCACTCTGATTGGCCCAGGTTGTTGCCATGGAGATAACTCAACCTTGCTTGTAAGCAAGAGGAGCAATCCATGACCCCGGCAATGAGAGGGTAGCTTGCAAGTGCTCACATGACATCT
Source organism: Ascaphus truei (assembly GCF_040206685.1). Lineage (NCBI taxonomy): Eukaryota > Metazoa > Chordata > Amphibia > Anura > Ascaphidae > Ascaphus > Ascaphus truei. Next base: position 18,104,008 of record NC_134489.1, read on the forward strand.
GTGTAGCATTATTACAATAGCACAGTGATATCTATCCATGTGAAATACTGACGCGCCTCGTCTCTTCGCCTCATAGCCCCAGTGATTTCTGCACGGTCTGCCTGGCGATCCGATTAAACTGCTCACGGTCATCTCTCCACATTTTCGAGGCATCCACGTTGGCTCCGCTTTCATCGTTGGGCTCTGGAACGAAGAGGAGGAGGATGTGGTTTCAAATCATCTGCACTGTTAAAACTTTGTATCTCCCTTCTTTGAACGGGCTGGCCGTCTACCGCAGGACTATATTGGGCCTAGTCAGGGGGCTCCCGCCCCGTTTCAGAAGACAATGCCGCCAAAACGTGTTTATCCCTGGACAGAAAGTACCGCCACTAGAGTTTTAGACTTGCCAACCGGTGAGCCAACCAAGACGTTACCCTTACCCAAACATGTCAGCCTTCACTTATTTTCTGTGTCTCCTTGGTTTGGACTCCGTCTCCACGATTTTTAGCATAAGCAACCTAATAGCCTTGAATGGAGTGTCACTGTCCAAAAGGAGTACGACATGGAAAAGGCAAATGTTGGGCCCAGAATGTGCAAATCGCCCCAAGACTTCGGCTTTTAAACATTAATATCTGTTTACCGATTGGATCATGGTCAGGAAGCAAAAATTCAGTTTCTTCCAATGTAGGACGACAGCTGCAGCCCTAGACTAGGAGACGCCCTCATTAAGCTTACTGCTGAAGAGACCGCTGTTTTAATGGAAATGATACAAGTGATTACTCAATCACTGGTGGCAAGTCATGGAATAAAGGGAATGCCACTGGTGCATTTTCCCTCAGGATATCTCCCAATAGAGCCGCAGATCTTGGCAAGTCCCGATCCAGATTCTGCATCTTTTCACGGGACAGAAATGATTGATCTTGAAGGGATCATCACAACAGTGAGGAGAGAGATCCACGCACCTGCTAACATGCTCACGACGGACAGTAAGATTTTCTCCACGCTCTGAACTGGACTCCACCTCTCTGCGCTGCTCTCGTAGCCCATCGGATCGTCCCCCGGAGCATGCAGGATGGAGATGCAGACTCGCCCGTCCGGGTATACTGGAGACAAGAAAGAAACGGTAAATCGATGCTGTACTGAGGGGAAAAACATGTTTTTTGTTCAATCCTCTTGGAAGTTGCTCCTGGAAATATTTGTAAACATTGTCATCTGACGCTTACGGTGGGGTTCAAGTCCTCCTTGCCTTATCCCTTTCCTTACCAAAAACATACATGCATATCCCTAGAGCAGGAATCTGACACCTGCGGCTCTTTCTGCCCTTGCGCGTTCTCTCAGCCTCCAATCACTCCAACTCCCTCCCCTGCTTGTCTGCGTCAGAAGTTGGGCCCGACCTTACGTGTGACAGTCACCGGCGGGACCGGAGGCCTCTCCCCGCACCCCAGGGTGAAGTGCTAGAAGCGTGTGTTCTATCGCAATGTTATCTGCTTTCTCCACTGTATCTGTAAGAACCGTACTGGGTGTGTAACCGTTTCATGAGCTTGGCAATTTATCTAAACATTCTGGAATGTGTATATATATCGCAATATATTTCTAGTGTCACAATATACAAACCCCTTACATCCAAATCTGTGGGGGGGAATTGTATGGGAAGGGGGAAATTGTATGGGAAGGGGGAAATTGTGTGGTGTGGGGGAAATGGAGTTGGGTGCGGGTAGAGGGGGGGGATTGAGCGACAGGGCGGGGCGAGAGTAAATAAATACACAGGACTAAGCATATTGTTGCAGCTCTAAAAATATTTTGGTCAATGCAAAAAAATAAATGGCTCTTCTTGAAAGGTTGCATGTCCCTGTCCTAGAGCAACTAAACTTCCTCAAAACATCAGCAAAATCGCCACTCTCCTGTTCTGTGTATTTATGCTGCATCATAAAACAGACACGCTCAGGTCTGAGCCATAAATGTACATGAATTTTGCTGTCCATTTGAGGCCTCCTTTCATCCCTAAAGCAACAAATACTAAACACAGTTCTTGGAAAAATAAATATGCGCCCAGAGTGATAGGGAAACTAATACACAGAGACGACATCCCTTTCATCTTCACCCACTTACTGTTGGGATGAAACATCTCGCCGGTAAACCTCATTTTGGGAGGGCTGAGTGGGTAGTCCAGAGGGAAACTCAGGATGGCTGGGAACACTCCACACTCAAAGCACGTGTCTTCTGGGCCCCTGCAGCCAGAGAAAAGCAACGATCAAGACCATTTTTCTTCACTATGTATGTCACAACACATACAACTTCACGGTGACCCAACGCAGAACAGTAACAACACCCAGCATTTGTATCAATGCATCAATGTACACCTTATCCACTACACCAGGTCTATTCTACTGCCAAAAATAATGGCAGTCAAGAACCAATGAAGTCATTGAACCAACAGTGTCTTTGAGCAGTGCATAATCTTAGGCCCGGGCCATAGAGGCATGAGGCGATCCGAACCGCGCTGACGCTCGCCTGCTGAAATCTGGGCGATTTCATGCCCATACAGGCGAGCCAGCGGGCGCGATCGGAGCCGGGGGGAGGTGGTTGGAGGCGGGGCAGTGACGTCGCTGGGCCAATCGCCCGCGACGCACTCACGTCGACGTCACGACACTGCTGTGCTGTGATTGGAGGTTTTCAGCCGACAGCCTGCTGAAAAACAGCTTGGCGCTCGGCTGAAACCTCCAACTCGTCAGCACGCCTGCGGACGCTCGCGTGAGCCCCCTCTCAAGGCATCCTCATTGAGGATGCAGGGGCTCAGCGCGGAGCGTCCGCACGCCTCAGCGCTGCTTGTCCTTCTATGGACTCGGCCATGGGCTACGTCCATGCTTAGAGAGACCGGCGCGATCAAACACATGTATGCATCTCTGGAACTAACCAGGTTCAGCTCCTGGGACTCCGTGTGAATGCTCTGCTCTGATTGCCACTTTGTTCTACATACTATAAGAGATCTCTTATGGCCCTTCCCAACACGTTTTCTTGGTTCCGTTCAGGAGATTTAAAACTCCCACCTTGAGAAAGCGCCAGCCACTTATGCGCGAAACGTACGTCGGCATGACGTCATTGCGTTGACGTCGTGTAGGAGGAGTCACGGGTGAGATTGTTCCTGATCGTTGTTGATGGGGCGGGAAGAGCTGGGTTTGAACTGTGCAGGTTATTTGTGCATACCGAGTGCGCAGCACTCTATTTTGCTGTGTTATGCGAGTGCCTATTATGGGATATACTGTATATGATATCAGGTACCGATTTACATACTACACTAGCTATATGATTACGCTTGATGCACTGCACCATATGCTGTTTGTATTGCGATTGCTATCAATTATAAGGTGATTTACAGCACTCATCCATCGGCTCTACCTATACCAGCACCCCACCCTGAGACAAGAGGGATCATTATGTGCTAATTTACCTCTATTCACCTATTTTGTCTCACACTAACGATTGGAAGTTGGTTAGGGGATGTATACTGCACCATTTTGGATTTAACCATAGACATCCCTGAACCCTATATCACCCGTTGTGTTTTAATTGTTTTTATGGTAGTTTTGAGTAAGTGTTATTGCGTTGATTTTTGCTGATTATTAAAGTATTTATTATTTTTTGCCTACGGGCATTTTAGTGGTAATTGTCCTCCTACAGTGCTGGGAGTGGTTACTTAATTGTACCCTTTATAGCTTATTCTACTATATCCATAGTGGGTATTTGAACCCTGAGTATTATTTGCAGCTTTGTTGTGCAGTGAATGGGGATCTTTTTAGGAGAACTCTTTGTCTCCTTATGTGTTTATGATTTAAAACAGAGTCAGATAAAAAGGGAAAGAAGAAGCCCCAAACGTGTAATAGATGTACTACAAGACGACCTTCCTATTGGTAAACGGCTCCCTATGTGCCATCTGTATGATCCCAACAGGGGTGTGGGTAAAACATGTAGCATGGATATGCAGATTCTGGGGAGAAGGCTGCTACCTATTCTTATGAAGTGCATGGCCAGGATGCCAAGTGCATTGCAAATGCAGCGATGGTGCAACGTCTCGTGGCTCTGCGCCCCTTCATCCATTGTAAAACTGACCATGGGGCACAGACCCCCGAAACGCTGTGCCATCGCGGCATCTGCAAAATAAAGATACTCCTTGTGCTTAAACTAAAGTAGCTTTATTGCTCGTGTGACAGATCCCATCAAACTTCTTTACGACTACACGTGCAGCTGTGGGATCTCTGCGCAGGCCCAGCCAACACTGCCATTTAATTCTGTTATTCACGCCGCAACCCAGAGAGGACACGCGCCAATCCGCGAGCCCCACAAACGTTTGGCAGGAGCCTTCTTCTAGCTGGGATAAGACGAATTATAGAAAATCTGCAGATTGCACAAGAGTTAAATGGCAGCACGAAAACATCATGGAGACAGGAGCTCAACACCAACACATAAAACAACAACCCTGGTTTAATAACCCTATATTAAATCGCAAAAGAAGAGGTATACCCGTTTTACAAGCGAGAAGAGAACTTCCCAAATCTGAAATCTTCAAATAGCTCCTCTTTCGAATTATTGTTCATGTTACGTTTGAAAATAAAAATGGGCAATTTGAGAACTTATTATTAACATAATTACCCAGGAATCTGGCTTCTCTAACAGAGATAGCGGCGAATTATGCACTAATCCCTCCAGGAGTAACTACAAGTGGTTTTGATTCTCTTTGCCATGCCGGCTCTGGGCTTGTTGCAACCTGTGCGGTGTCACTAATATTACAACAAACAGGGACTTTGCTCACCGTGTCCTTCTAGAGGCTCCGCAATGCCCGTGTCATGTGCCATTTGAGCAGACAGACCGGATTGCTGATTAACACAATCGTGCAGGCACACACACCATTGTATCTTAAATGAACAAGCTAAAAGGATTCAGCCAACATCTTGGTACTCCTCTGGTACCTTCCCCGATGAGTTGTCACATGAAGAGGAAATAAGATGGTCAAATAAAAGGGGCGTTCACGTAATCAGTCACACTCTGTGTAGGTTTATACATGGGATCAACTTAGCCAAGGATACTTCCTTGCTGCAAAATGATGTTTACAATCCTGTTGCTTTCAATGTGATTTTCTTCTCACAGATACATCTGGAGAAACGATTACATAATTCCCCAATTAGCCAAATCACAAGTTCGCTTTTGACAATGCTCTGGACTGCATCTATTTAGAAGAGGTTTGAGCCCGTCCTAAAAACCTCTGTCTTTCTAATCTCACTAACTGGTTGTTGCGGCAGTTCAGCCCAACATAATATCACAAGGAGAGCGGGGTACAGTACTCCTGCTAATTAGGCTGTTTACAGTTTCTGTTATAAATACACACTTCAAAGAACTTGCTTGTTCTACTTGTTCTTTCTTTTCTTTTGCAGGATTTGGGGGGGGGAGGGGGACACACCAAACAAAACAGAGAAGGAAATCAAAGCTTGCTATAATGGCAAGGTCACAGCGTTCCTCCAAATAAGCAGGGCGTGCGAGGCTATAATTGAACTATCTGCCTGCAAGGCATGTCTTAAAGGCTGCACGTCATAGAAGAGGCAGGCAGCTGTTTGACAAAACTGGCACAGCCTTTTCTTTTCAAGTGGACAGCAGTCCCAGATCAACCCCCATAATCAGACATCAGACTTTAGGAGAGAACCCCATGCTTTGCAAATGTGTTATAGGCCTGTTTGGTAGCAAAGGGGTTTCCCAAAATGTATTTTATTTATTTATTTTTTTAGCGCTAAGCTCCTATCATAATACAGTCTTGCGCGCCAAGCCCAACCCTTTAACTTCTCCTACTGACACTCCAAAAGTGACAAGCTGGTGCTCAGGGGGTTATATTGGAGCAAAAAGGTACCTTGATACAGTGGTACACATGTCCAATATAATATTATTATTATTAATAATTATAGCATGTTCTTGTATAGCGCTGCTAGTTTCCGTAGTGCTTTAGAGGCATTTTGCAGACTGTCCCTGCCCTGTAGAGTTTACAATCTATGTTTTTGGTGCCTGAAGCACAGGGAGATAAAGTGACTTGCCCAAGGTCACAAGGAGCCAACACCAGGAATTGAACCAGGCTCCCCTGCTTCACACTCAATGCCAGTCAGTGTCCCTGAGCCGCTGCTTCTCTCAATTTGCTCCAGAATTGCCCTGATGCACAGACCCCTTGTACTACTCGAGTAGTAACTTAAACCTACAGAAGCGGACATTTCAGACAAAAAGCCCCATATACTTCAATAGGGATTTTGTCCGAAAACCGCACAAACTGCCAGCATATATAGAATAAGGCCATTAATGGGCAGCCTCTCCTAGGATGAAGGACAGTGGCATATTTAATAGCTTAAATTGAGCAAATTACCCCTTAGTCCAGGGGTGGCCAACCTGGCCGGGAGTTGGAGCCAGAATTTACCCGCCTCATTGTCAAAAGGTCACAATAAGAAAAAAATTCAATGAATACCTGTATACACAGACACAGAGCAGAACCTCATCGTGTCCGTGTGTAGTGCTGTCAGGTTATACTCTAGGTCAGTGTATAGAGCGGAGTATAACTTGAACATACACAGGGGAGGAAGGAGGGGTGACACATGGGAAGGTGGGGAAGAGGGGGGACACATGGGGAGGGGGCGGGAGAGAGGGTAACATGGAGGGAGTGACACATGGAGAGGGAGAAAAGATGGTGTGACACATGAGGAGGGGGGGTGAAGAGGGTGAGACATGGGGAGATGTGGACAGTTGGGTGATTGTCCCTACCTTGCTCTCCAGTCTCCACAGCCAGCACCACATGAAGCTCTCAGCAGACAGGGTGTATCCTCACTGTACCCTGTGCTGCTTGGGAGCCCACCAGGGGTCAATATTAAACAGGTGCTCAGGAGAGGAGATGGCTAGGGGGCGCTCTGGCTTCTCTTCTATGTCTCTATGGTCCCATTGCATTGTATGCAGTCAGAGTCCCCGTTTTTGTATTTTTCCCTCTCCAGGGGCCGCACATGAAGCACTGAAGGTCCGCATGCAGCCATTGGGCCACAGGTTGGCCACGCCTGCCTTAGAGATAATCCCAGTGGCACTTAAAAAAACATTTATTTTAAAATATTCTCAAATACAGTGTTCCTACAAGCCACGTACATTGTTTTATAAAATAAATAAATAAATAAGAGGGCAATTAAATACAAGGAAGCAAATTACAACAAATTATTTAGTAACAACGTTTGACCCGCTAGTTTAAGACCAAAGGGTTGATATTTTTTATTTGACTTCTGTGCGAGTTCCTAGATTTCAGGAATGGAAAATAAAACCCCAAGATAAAGGATTTAGAGCATGGGGCCATCAGTTTCACCGCGCACACAGCACGCACCTTAAAAAAGAGAGTGAACCTCGGCATCAGTCCCTTGTAATCTTGGGCAATAAAACTCTATGGGGGGGCGGGGGGGGAGAGAGACAACGATGTTGATTCTTGAACATGATATTTACACAAAGATGAAATGATTCCATTAAAGAAGAGGTCTCTTGCTTGTGTGCGACCGACAATAAGAAAACACTCAAACTGCTTTGACCAATACGACTACCAGTACTTTGGCATTTATACAGCGATAAGAACACGGTCAGTTCTGTATAAGGAAATTATATATAATAACTTTATTTCATATAGTTCATTTCTCCCAATGGGACTCAAAGCGTGTCACAATTGTATTGTATGTCTTTATTTATATAGCGCTAAAAGTGTACTCAGCGCTTCCCAAAGAATACAGTACAGGGAATTATAATTATACAATAAGTGCAGCTAAATCAGATAATAGGAAACGAAATCCCTGCCCCGAAGAACTTACAATCTAAGAGGTTAAATGGGAAACTTACAGAGACAGCAGGGAAGGGAGTAAGTGCTGTAGATGGCAGTGCTTGGTCACAATGGGTGGTAGGAGTGACTCTGTGGGACACTAGCCATGAGGGCAGGCTATTGGGATGCTTGATTTGTGGGGTAAAATTTAAGGAAGGTCAGTGTTAAATGAAAAGGCTAACACCATTTACAGGGGAAGAGGTGGCAGGGAGGCATGAGTGAGATCAGGTGTGTATGTCTGGCTTCAGGCTTAGGGAAGATCCCCAGCAGCAGGGAGGAGTAGATAGAGGGTGTGAATAGAGGATTTGCGTGGGTGTTTTTTATTGAGGGGTACAGAAGTTGTTGGGAGAGAGGTGTATAAATAATGGAGCAGTGGGGAGTGGGGATGTTGTAGAGAACAGAAATGCTCACAAAGGAGTGAGGAAACGATAAACAGAAAAAGAAATAGGGAGGGCACAGTGAGATGCAGGAGGAGAGAGTTCCAAGGTACTGGAGGATAAAAGTGTACAAATAAATCACAGAGGTTAAAAGTTAATGTCTCACAGTGGCAACGTTGTAATGCAGAGTCCAGATCTTCCTCCAATCTTCACCTCCAAATTCAACTCCAAAATTAACTCTTGTAGACACTTTTGATGTACACTTATGATGTGACGCTTTTGATGTTACACAGCCTTATGGCTAAACAGCCATACTACAGTGACTTAAGTACCCTATTCACATGCATTTGACTAACACTTAAGGGAGGGGTTTGTCTAATCAACTCAGACTTACAAAATAGTCAATTAGATTATCATTTCTCTCTCAATTCCAATATAGTGTGCGGTACACAGCACTGTACACAGTCCCTGCCCAGGTGAGCGTACAATTGGTCATTGTTTTCTGAATCAGTGCCTTCAGCCCCCCAAGGCATACTCTCCACATTTGGATTGGAAGCTTCTCTGCCAAGGATTCCACTCCCATGCACTCTATTATACATACCTTTCAACCTGGTCATGTCATTGTTTAAACTGTGTTTATTAGGTAACCATGTGCTGAAGAGGTACTACAAAATATTAATAAGAACTGCCGAGATTCTAGTTCTCCAGATAAGACAGAGCCACTACTAATAATACAGTATAAGAAGTCTGTAACAATAACCTGTTGTGTTCCAGATGAAGGGGATGAAAATGACAGGCTAAGCTACTTTTTTTAATGATTGTTTTAAGCATATTAAAAACTGTTTTTGTTTCCCCTCCCTACTTTTTTATAAAAGAAGCTGGAGCGATACCAAAAAAAACAGATAAATAACACGATTCCAGCATAGGGAAATTCCATAACATGTGGGAAAACAGAAAGATGATCTTTTACTTATTTAAACAAGCATACGAGTCTCATGCTAAATTCTATATATTCCGAAGCGGCCTATCGGGGCATTTTCAGCTGCATATTTCCATAGATCTAAATAGAGATTTTAAGCACAAAACATCCAGTATGGCCGTTTTACACTACCGGTATATAAAATTTACCCCCATCGTCAGCCCCCTATGAGACTGCAACATTGCCACCTATTAACATTTGGGCTTATATTTTCAATAAAACAGCTCACTAGCAAGCCACCAAATTAAGTGTTGGCCACCATAAAAAATGTAAGCGCTTGTAACCCCATCAAAGCCAGAAACACAGTAAATCAGTTTGGGTGGTGATGGGGGGAGGGGGGGAGGGAGAAGGAGGGAGGGGGGGAGGGAGGGGGGGTTTCTGGCGGGAGGGAGGAAATCTCCTAGTGTAGGAATCTGACGCTCCAACACACAAATATCACACTAAGAAATTTACTTATTTTACTTATTTAGAGAGAGGGAATTTGCTCACTTCCAAATGGAAATAGAATTTTAAATGACATTCATTGGCAGGACTTGAAACATTTCCCTCAACCTACACTGATCCAGTACAGAAAGCCACTCGTCCAACCGGGGGGTGGGGGGCGGTACAGGGAAGATCATAGCTGCTGCAGAACATCTTCAGAAGTAGAGTTGTCAATCACCGCTCTGCTTCCAAAAGTTGCGATACAGCAGTGTTCAACCTTTTTTGGTTAAGGAACTTTATAATTATATTGGAAAATTCTGTGGAACCCCCAACCCGCTCTAATAGCGTGTCTGAGAGATGCATTGTAAGGAACCCCAACCCTCTCTAATAGCGCTTCTGAGACCAGATGCATTGTAAGGAACCCCAACCCTCTCTAATAGCGTGTCTGAGAGATGCATTGTAAGGAACCCCAACCCTCTCTAATAGCGTGTCCAAGATCAGATGCATTGTAAATTCTTCTGTATTTGGTAACATTTTCAAATGACCTGAAAATTGCAGGGAACAACCCTTTAGGAAGCCCGGGGAACCCAAAGGTTCATAGGAACCAGTTGAAAAAACACTGGTTGAGTGGACGAGTGGACTTTTCCAGTCCTGTTCATTGGGGTTCAGCCTTTGCAACATTAAAACATTAAAAAACCTTATCCGTTTTAGCATATTTTAGAATACCCAGTGCTGACAGCAGTAATATTTTGACAGTGCATTCATTCTTCAAACTACCAATAGAAATATGCTCATTAAAAACCACTCACATGATCAGGGCCTCCCATTCAAAGAAGTTCTCCTCGTTAATAGGGCCTGGAATAGAATATGGTATATTGGTAAGAGGCAGCAATAGTCCGCTCACAACACAAAGACATTTTTGCAAACAACTTAACAATACAACTTTAATGAGCATAAGTATTGCGAGTTAATGCAGGGGGGCTCAACTGCAGTCCTCAATCCCCACAACAGGTCAGGTTGTCAGGATATCCCAGCTTCAGCACACGTGCCTGGATCTCATCCTACCTCTCCCATCATACTTTCTGCTAACACCTCCTCCTCCTCTATTGATCTCTCTGTGGGGGTACCCCAGGGCTCTGTCCTGGGACCTCTTCACTTTTCTCTGTACACACTCTCTCTAGGTGACCTAATAACATCTTTTGGGTTTCATTATCACCTCTATGCTGACGACACACAAATATACTTTTCAACACCTGACCTTATACCTGCTGTACAAACCAAAGTTTCTGAATGTCCCTCTGCTATATCATCCTGGATGGCCCTCCGCCGCCTTAAACTCAACATGGCTAAAACAGAGCTCCTCATACTTCCTCGCAAACCTGGCCCTACTACCTCCTTCCACATTACTGTTGGAAATACGATCATTCACCCAGTAGCCCAAGCACGCTGCCTAGGGGTCACACTCGACGCCTCTCTCACCATCGCCCCTCACATTCAAAACATTTCTAAAACCTGTCGCTTTTTCTCCGCAATATAACAAAGATACGACCTTTCCTCTGTTGCTCGACTGCTAAAACTCTGACTCAGGCCCTCATTCTCTCCCGTCTGGATTACTGTAACTTCCTGCTGTCCGGCCTTCCTGCCTCTCACCTGTCTCCCCTACAATCTATCCTAAACGCTGCTGCCAGAATCACTCTACTCTTTCCTAGATCTGTCTCAGCATCTCCCCTCATGAAATCCCTCTCCTGGCTTCCGATCAAATCCCACATCTCACACTCCATTCTTCTACTCACTTTTAAAGCTTTACACTCTTCTGCCCCTCCTTACATCTCAGCCCTAATTTCTCGTTATGCACCATCCAGACTCTTGCGTTCTTCTCAAGGATGTCTTCTTTCTACCCCCTTTGTATCTAAAGCCCTCTCCCGCCTTAAACCTTTTTCACTGACTGCCCCACACCTCTGGAATGCCTTTCCCCTCAGTACCCGACTTGCACCCTCTCTATACACCTTTAAGACCCACCTTAAGACACACTTGCTTAAAGAAGCATATGAATAGCACTGTGGATATTCTGAACACGATACATAAAGCTTGGCCCCCTGCAGACGCACTTACCAGAACTCCCTCCTACTGTCTCTGTACGTTCTCCCAACCTAACAAGTAGACTGTAAGCTCCTCGGGGCAGGGACTCCTCTTCCTTAATGTTACTTTTATGTCTAAAGCACTTATTCCCATGACCTGTTATTTATATTATCTGTTATTTATTTGATTACCACATGTATTACTACTGTGAAGCGCTATGTACATTAATGGCGCTATATAAATAAAGACATACAATACAATCAGAGGCTCAGTCAAAGACTGAGCCTCCTGCCCTGAAGCAGGGAAATTCTGAAAACCCGACCCGTTTGGAGGGTTTGAGGACTTGAGTTCAGCACCCCCGAGTTAATGCATGAAAGATTACAGTATGTTCAATATACAATGCAAAATAACATCACTGCCTATCCTATGTGCAAAGCCGCCGGCTCACTTTTCAACCAGGACTGAAGTTATGGTGACTGCCTTTTGTTTGCCTTAAACATTGTAAACCTTTCACAAGACCTTAAACCCTTATCTTATTCATAGACTTGTTTAAGTCAGTAGTTCAAGGACAACTCTTTCTTCAGATTAAAGCCAACAACAGAATACATGTCACTACTTTATTCTAATGCTGAATGTGGCATATTTTAAAGCAGCAGTTCAAGCTATATCCTACATGTGTGTTTTTGTAATAAATCTGTTCTGTACTATGAGAAAATACTTGTAGCATTTAAAAAACAAAACAAACAAAAAAAAGTTTTAAAGACATTTTTAATGTTTATAATGTAGGAAGCATTTCCAAAGTGACACCCCTTCCCCTTCTGACAGACTCTGGCTCTTGAGCCCCGTCCTCGCTCTAGCAGTGCACCAATTGTATCTAGTAACTGCCCAGTCAATCGTATTCCAGGACTACATTGCCCACAATGCTGTGCAAGAACGGAATTAAATAATCCGTAGCAAGCGATCGATTACAGGAGAACGGATCGATCTGCTGCTTAGCTAATCACTTGTCAGTGTGCAGATTGTATTAATGCACATATTGAATGGGGAAAAATATATTTATTTTAAAAAAAAAACGTCGGCTTGAACTGCAGCTTTAAAACCGAATAATTATCTTTAAATACAACTTCTAACCGTTTCATAACCCATAAAAAAATCATCTATATCCAATATCTTTGTAGGTCGTCTGGAATGTTACATAGTAGATGAGTTTGATTAAAAAAACCTACATCCATGGAGTTAAACCTATGTTAAAATTAGACGACATATACTAATCCTATATTCGTAATTACAGTTTTTTTTTAATCCAGAGGAAGGGAAACAAACAAAAAGAAAACTAGAGACATTCAATGAGGTCAGGGGAAAAAAAAAATGTATATTTGTATTGCCTTTTATAGCAATTATCCGTAAATCAAAAACTAAATCTCTTTATAGTTTTCTTTGCCACAAAAAGTTATGGCGTGTAAAAAAAAAATGTGACAAAACTCCTCCATTGTACAGCAAATAAAAATAGCACTTATGAGCGCATTCACATGCCTCAGGCTAGGTCCCCGCTATGGTGTGCGCTGCAGGGACATAAGCCGCCCCTCAATGGGGCCGGGCCCACTACCTGCCTTGGCCGCAGCGTTGCGCGACCAGATTTTTCTGAAGACAGAAAAACTGTCTTCAGATCTGGCGACGGAGCGCTGGCCACGCCCCCTGGCGGTTCAGCCAATGAAGGTGAACCTGCCGGGTGATGTCATGGCCGCACCTCCCCCGCACTACATCGCCATCACGCCCCCCCCCCCCCCCATCTTTCCCCCTGCAGCTCTACACAGACCGGGGAATAGGAGCTGCGCACGCCGCCAGCCTGGCAGGCATGCAGCGCCGACACAGGGCACGAAGCCTCAGACAGGGCCACAAACCCGCCTCTTTGAACATTAAAAACAGTTTGTGTTTCCCCAGAGAGCATTAAAAAAAAAAATTTTTTTTAAATGAAATACGTATGCCTGGTCTTTCCGACAAACACGTCACACCCATCGGTTCACTTGCGTCCAAGGACAGACAACATTATGCAGGGGGCCGGGATATTTACCTGCTACGATTCCTTCTGGCGGGTTCAGCGTCAGCTCTGAAATACAGACCGAAAAAGAAATATGAGATGCAGGGACGGAGAATACATGCATTTTCGGTCGTTTAATCTGTTTGAATAGTCATTCAAAGCTAGTTACGGTTATTTCTTTCTTATTTTTTTTTAATGCTCGATTGACAGCTGCTTTGATTTGTAGGTTCCTGGAAATTGAACGAATGGCTTTTGTAGCCTTGAAGTGTTACTTGGATGTTTTGGTCTCGCTTAATAGTTCATATCTGTCTAGGAAGAACGGTAGCAAGTTCAAAGTTGCGCTGATCAACACCACGTTGCAAAGCCCTTATGAGAATACACCGAGGCAGCAGGGTGGCTACCACTCCCGGTTTGACCCGGAGACGGGTGTCGGTTACGTATCTCCGAGCTACGCGTTTCAATTTGAAAGGAGCGGGCGAAACAGATTTTGTATATTTTCATTTGCAAAAATACGTTGTGTCTACTCCATGGGTGCCAAGCTGGGTGCTGGCGTGGGAGAAGAGGATAGAGGGCCGCCAGAGGAGTTGGACGGCGGGAGCAAAGCAGGGCGGCAGAGGACGATGGTCGGGGAGGAGTGCGCCCCAGCGGTCCGATCTAGAATTCTTCACTGACTTCCAGTGTCTGCTGCTCCTACAGTGCGCTCCTCCCCGGCTGTCCTCTGTCACCCTGCGTCAAGAGAGAGAGGATGAGGGGGGGGGGGGACGACGGGAGAGGGAGGACAAGAGAGAGGGAGTACAAGAGATAGAGGACGAGAGAGAGAGGGTAGAGGGAGGACGAGAGAGAAAACAATTGCAGTCAGTATTATCTTATACAGGCATACCCCGCATTAACGTACGCAATGGGTCCAGAGCATGTATGTAAAGCGAAAATGTACTTAAAGTGAAGCACTCCCTTTTTTCTACTTATCGATGCGTGTACTGTACGTCAATCGTAATATATACGTGCATAACTGATGTAAATAACACGTGTGTAACAGGCTCTATAGTCTCCCCGCTTGCACACAGCTTCGGTACAGGTAGGGAGCCGGTATTGCTGTTCAGGACGTGCTAACAGGCGCATGCGTGAGCTGCCATTGGCCTATTGGGCGATATGTACTTACTCGCGAGTGTACTTAAAGTGAGTGTCCTTAAACCGGGGTATGTCTGTATACCACTACATTGATTTATTTTAACAACCCATATAAAATGTCATGTTTTGAAGTTTTACATTTTTTTTGAAAAATGCTAGTATTTTTACATATTTCTCTTCAAATTTATATTGTATACTGATTCAGAAAGTTAGTAGGATTACATCAGGCGGGTTGGGGGGGGGGGTCCGACTAATATCACGTCTATGAATATACGATTACATTTCTTGAAATTGAATGAAAAACGTCTCCGCGTTAGCAGTCAACAGAATGCGGCAACCCTGCATGGCGGCCATCTTAAGACTCCCGGAATATATAACAATTGAAATCAATGTTGGAAAATGGAACATGGGATCTGTACATCAATAATCTGGATAAATTTTTTTTTTTTTTTAAATAAATACAGTAAAACTACTTATTTCACTGCATCTACCACTGCAGTCTACTAACCCGAAACCTCTAGAAGAATACGTCTTTTAAACGTGTATAATACCAATTTTTGCAAAGATAATGAGCTGGCAGAGTATTGATGCTGATATTTCAAAGACTTAACCCACATCCCATTTATAATTACTATTTTGAAGTTGTGCCTCGTTTACAGCCATTATTACTGGAGGCTTTTTGTGCTAATGCAGCTCACAATCTTCAAACCTTTACCCCGCGTCTTTGAAGTTCTCGATGTCGCGACATAAGAGCCGGGAGAATTGGAAAGGGCCAGATAAACGTGGGGCCGGGTGAGGCGCAGGACAGTCAGCTGTTTGGCTGCTCAGCTGCGGGACACAAGTGCCAGAATAGTGACTCACGGAGGGTACGGTCTGACCGAGCTGCTGGACATTTGGAAGATTGAGCTTTGCTTTATTCCAGGTGGGAATTCTTTAGATGGAAAGCATCAGTCCGTGACAGCCAGCAAAAAGACGGCTGACCTCAAATTAACAATGCCTGTGAGTCAATCTTTTAATTATACGGCTCTTAGCTAAGTATTTTTCCTCTCCGCTGCAAAACAATCCCCCAAAACAGCTCTTCAATTAATAGGAGTGCTTTATTTCTTACACCAAGAGTGAACACACAACATCCCAGCGAGCTCAAGAAACAACAAAACCCACCACAATATAATTATATATATATATATATATGTATATATATATATATATATATATATATATATATGTATATGTATATGTATATATATATATATATTCAATAAAGAATATCACTTGTGAGCCCATTCACATGTCTTAGACAGGTCTGCAACCCTGCCTTTCAACCCTTATCACCTAGCATACAGTGCTCCCACTGCAGCAAGGGATTCTGGGAAATGACATGCAAATGAGCAGATAATGATCTGTCCAAACCCAGTAACATGAAAAAGACCTGCTAACTTAGAAAAGTGAACAGATCCAATGTGGTAATTCTCCCTACAAATAGAGGTAAATGAGAATTTTAATCAGGTAGTGTTAGGACCTGCTAACGATCATGCCTTGATGTGGCTAGTAGGCTTATAACGCTTTGGCCAAAGGGTTTAACTAAATGACCCTTTTTCCAAGAGAATATATAGGTATTTCACTGTGTATTTATGTCATATTGGATGTAGCATTGGTCTTTTCTATCTTTTGTTACACCACGAGCGGCCAACTCCAGTTCTCAAGGGCCACCAACAGGTCAGGTTTTAAGGATATCCCTGCTTCAGCACAGGTGGCTCAGTCATTGACACCACCTGTGCTGAAGCAGGGATATCCATAAAACCGGACCTGCAGGTGGCCTTTCAGGACTAGAGTTGGCTACCTCTCACTTACACAATACAGGTGGGCACAGGGGTTAGGGTAGCTGAAAAAAATTGACCAAGAGAGTAAATCTATGGCATTATGCGTTACTGGAGGTTTAAAGAAACAAACTTTGTGGTCTATTCCTCATTAATTAGATAACACAGATTACGCAACATATCAGTGAACCCCCAATCCCCTCAAACGTGGCTTCCTCAAAAGCAGCTGTTTTTGAGACCCCGATTATGGATTCAGTGCCCAAAGCAAGCTACCCAAAGTTTAATGGATTGGCTCCACCACCCCCCCCCACAAAAAAAAAATCAAATGTAAAAGGATAAAGAATATTCGATTGGAATACATAAATTGGGTTATCATTACTCTTACAGACACGCAGCCTGAGTTTCACTTTCTGCCCTCCCCTCCCTGTATCTCAGTGTGTATGTACCTCCCATTACCATGAAACCCCCTTTTAAGCAGAGCAATGCGTTGCTAGTACCCATCTGGCAGGAAAGGGGTTATAGCGCGAGTCGAGTATATATTTAAAACGGGGTAACTGCTGCTCTTCCTACACATCTTCCGAGTGGATGAGCAGCACTCCTAGCAGTGGAAAAGGACCCCCGCATGTGTAGCCATCGCAGAGGCTGCTGTTATTTCCTCCAAGTGTGTTTTGATATAAAGCACTCTAATTAGAGAGGCTCTACTTGAAAGCGGTCACGTCATAGCTCCCGGACTTCAAAAACATTGGATTGAAAAGCTGCTATTCCGGTGGCAGGAAGGTCCTTGTGATCGGAGAGCCCTCACCTTCCCGCACCGGAGGCGAAACAGCCAGCAGCATCATACCCTGTCCGGAAGAGAGGGCGTCCGACCACCAAAACACAACAGCGGACGATATTAATACATGAAGCATTCAATGAAGTGGTGGCCACCAGTGAATAGAACAATATAGAAAGGCAAACATCTGCTAAACCTCTACAGAGCCATGTTCATAACATGTTTACTCCAAAGCACACTTTATATTTATTTTGAATTAGCCTTTTCCTTTTGGTGCTTGTAATCTACCCCTTCGATGTTTACACCGCGTTAGTAGCCGTGTTGGTCTTGAAGATGCGCAAAGTCAGTGGAAGTTATGTCTTAACCCTTTTGCTGCTCGAGGGGCCAGCCATGGGCAGCAACAAAAGGGTTAACGTGACATATACGTGAGAGTTCCTTACTGATGAAATGATAGCGTACAGGACTTTTCCAAACGTCGGGTCTCTCCGACATGAACGTTGGCTCAGGAACACATCAAGGAGACACCTGTGAGGCTTTGAAAGAACTGTACACTATAATTTTAGCTATGAAGAACTCTCATTTTGATCCCTTAAAAAGGTGTCACAACCCAAGACAAATGTCTGAGGTCTAACAAATCTGGCAAAGCTGCAAAGAGGAGCCCCAAATCCCCTCTCCCACCCCCCAATATACACAAACAGATAGTCTATTAAAAAGAAATGGATGATGCACTTTTACATTTGAATGTGTAGTGCCATATATAGGAGTTACATGAATGTAACAGACCTCGGCCTCTTCTATTATATTCAATGCAGGTTTCATTTCGTAGGAGCTGTTACATTTAGAGCCAACAAGCGAGTTGGGAAAGGCTGAACTACAACGATCTGTATACATATAGAAGTATACACTGCTTGTGTAAGGGGGGGTTATACCCAACTGTGGGACATAAGGGTTCCGTTTCCAAAATAAAAGGAGACCGGGACCAGTTCAAAAAGGAATACTGTACAGCAGGGGGGCTCAACTCCAGGCCTCAAGCCCCCCTAACAGGTCAGGTTTTCAGTATATCCCAGCTTCAGCACAAGTGGCTCAATCAGTCCCAGCTTCAGCACAAGTGGCTCAATCAGTCCCAGCTTCAGCACAGGTGGCTCCACCAGTCCCAGCTGAAGCACAGGTGGCTCAATCTTCGACTGAGCCTCTAAGCCACCTGTGCTGAAGCTGGAATATCGTGAAAACCTGGCCTGTTTCTGGTGACTTGAGGACCGGAGTTCAGCACCCCTGCTATATAGCAGAGTTTGATAGAGAATTCCCTAAGAATGTCACACCGAGGGGATGTGATCAGTCAGAAAGCGGAATTTAAAAGCAACTTGTTTAAAATTAAAGACACATACAATTTGGGACCAGTTAAGTGGCTTTGCAGCTCTGAACAATTCATGTATCAACGAGGTGAATGCCATTCTGCCTGGTTAAGGACAGATCATTTAGCTACAACCAGTGATATGTTGCCTATTTGGCTCAGATTTTTGTTTCGAGGACAAAATGAAACTTGGGACCCTGCAGCTGTTGGCGCTGGCTTCATCTTTGATCACATTACGTATGATTAGGAATAGATCTGCTCTCTCGCAGCAAATAACAGCATCAGCATGTATTATGTCACGTGTGTACAGGAAAATGTGTGCATACTACACCCCAGAGGATTGCTGGCATCCGCCGCTGTGAAAGAGTTAAATAATATTACCTCTACCTTTCCTATGGCCCCACTTAACCTTTTCGCAAAGGCAGGGGTCACATTTAAGCGCCGTTACACCATAAAGCCTCGCCCAGGGTGGCGCTGGGCGGGCGCGCTCACGATCACCACGATGAGACACATTGCGAGAATGTGTGTGGCCAGCGTGAGCGGCCGCGCCTGCTCAGCGCTTAGCTGCTTGCCGAGCAAGCAAATTTGAATGTACACCATGGTGCCTTCGGCCGTGCGGAGGCGTGCGCGCCGTGACCCGCTTTTAGTGGGTGCGTTTTTCGGCCATGATACGCATGCCATCCGTGGACGTGTCTAGGGGCGTGCCAGTGACGTCACAGAGCTGGTTCGCCCTCATTTCTAAGCACACACGTGCACTTGTATGTATGAATGTGCGGGTGGTAATTCGGATAACTGGCTCTGTATCCCGAGTAGCAGAATGAGAATAACATATGCAAGTCTTCAGCGTTGTGTTTCCAGTCTCCCAGTGTGTATTTTGAGTCTGATGTACATAATGTAACACTGTATAATTTGCCGTAAATATTGGTTTGGCGCTTTAGAAGTGGCACTTGGCATTTTATAGGAAACAGTAATGTGTGTACAGCAATTCCAAAATGCTTTGCAATTAAACTTCATAGGACTCCATGCATTTCCCTGAACGCTGAATACCGGCGGAACATTTAATACATTCCATCTACTCAAAGTGCCAGCTACATCATCCCGCTCAGCTGCAAATACTGTTTGAAAGCTGAAGTATGTTTTTGCATCAATAAAACACAGGCTGCAGTATTTAAGACTAGCAACTTATAAACTTCTCCACTCGGTCACTAAGCTTGCCTTAAATACACTCCGTCCAATGCAAACACTATTCCACGTATACTGTAGTGTGAAATGCTTGGGGGGGAAACACAAATACAGTCACTCTGTGCAATATCTCCACCTAGTGGCAATATTTAGTATTTAGATTCCAGTTTGGGGTGTTTATTTTTAAAATCGGTGCTTATTTTTTTTGGTTTGTTTTACCAGTGATTTCAGTTTGTGTTTAATCTGTATCAGTGTTAAAAATAAAAAAAAAAGGGACGAGGGGGGCGGAGAGGGACGAGGGACGAGGGACGAGGGGGGCGGAAAGGGACGAGGGACGAGGGGGGCGGAAAGGGGCGAGGGGCGGAAAGGGGCGAGAGGGGAGGGGGGCGGAAAGGGACGAGAGGGGAGGGGGGCGGAAAGGGACGAGAGGGGAGGGGGGCGGAAAGGGGCGAGAGGGGAGGGGGGCGGAAAGGGGCGAGAGGGGAGGGGGGCGGAAAGGGGCGAGAGGGGAGGGGGGCGGAAAGGGGCGAGAGGGGAGGGGGGCGGAAAGGGGCGAGAGGGGAGGGGGGCGGAAAGGGGCGAGAGGGGAGGGGGGCGGAAAGGGGCGAGGGCGGAAAGGGGCGAGAGGGGAGGGGGCGGAAAGGGACGAGAGGGGAGGGGGCAAAAAGGGACGAGAGGGGAGGGGGCGGAAAGGGGCGAGAGGGGAGGGGGGCGGAAAGGGGCGAGAGGGGAGGGGGCGGAAAGGGACGAGAGGGGAGGGGGCGGAAAGGGACGAGAGGGGAGGGGGCGGAAAGGGACGAGAGGGGAGGGGGCGGAAAGGGACGAGAGGGGAGGGGGCGGAAAGGGGCTAGAGGGAAGGGGGCGAGGCGCGCGAGAATGAAGTTGTACTCAGTCCCAGACAAGCGATGCAAAGTGCCGTATCTCTCTCCTGCTTCACATCACACATCCACCCGCTGTGTTCCTAGAAAATAGCTTATTTTTTTTTTTTTGGAGCTGCACATATCCCCTAGTGCAGGGGTGCGCAAACTGGGGGGCGCGGCGCTTACAGAGGCCCCGGCGCTCTTCCCCAAAGCATTTAAACGAAATGCCGGGAGCACACGTGGGCGAGGCTTCTGTAACTCACTTACCTGGTTTTCGTCACGTGTCACCATGGGGGGGAGCAGGCTAAAAAGTTTTGCGCACCCACCGCCCTAGTGCACAAAACTGCCAAAACTAAATCTGTTGAGTGGGTAGTCTCTCTGTGCTGCCACTTGTATTTATTATGGCCCAAAAAGGGGTATGGGCATCACAACAGGTGTCAAACTGGGCATGGATGCCAATTTGTAATAATTTAAATACGTCGCGGCAGTATTCCAAGGGCTGAATTACTTTTGGCCACCTATTTTACAGTGGCTCTCCACAGAAGGGGACACATTATGTCAAATTCAGTTGCATTTTGCCTGGTCCAAAAAGGAGTTGGGCATCAAAACACATGCCAAACTGGGCACAGGTGCTTGCTTTACCAATTTGAATTGGTAGCTGTAGTATTTCAAGGGTTAAAGGACTTTGGGCCACCTGTGGCTATCTACAGAGGAGGGTTTTAGCTGGGTCCAAAAATAATTTGGGCATGAAAACAGGTGGAAAATCTGGCCTAGGTGCCAATGCATAACAATTTGAATAAGTTCCTATAATGTTTCAAGGGTTAAAGGACTTTGGGCCACCTATTTCACAGTGGCTATTCGCAGCAGGGGGGGGGGGGGGGGTCCCTTACATGAAACCCACTTGTATTTATTTTAAAGATATGTGGTAAGCAATGCAAATCTAATACAGAAGAAATATGAACGCACCTTAAAGTAAAGCTCCAGCTAGTTATTCAAATTGTTATGCATTGGCACCCGCTTTTATTTATTTACATTTTTTAACGTGACACTCAGCAAGTAACTGAGTGCCAGAGCGCATGTAGGAACTTATGGAGGACACCCTGCCCAGACCTAGCGAAAGAAGACATATAGGGGGACGACGAGGAAGACCAACAAAGCACCCTTTGTTAGTCTTCCTCGTCGTTCCCCTCTGTTTTCTTGGCAACACAAACCAGAGCAGGAAAGCTAGCTGCCAGGGTATTAAGGTCTGTTTGCCAGGCTTTGTTTAAAAGAGGAAAGTTTTTAATTCCTCCCTGAATGGAAGTAAAGCATCCCGATTTCTTAAAGCAGTGAGGAGCCTATTCCATAGTCTTGGGGCGGTCCTTTAAAAAGCCCCCCCACCAGCTTTATTGACCTCAAACTGAGGCTCAATCAGTTGAGGGGCGATGGCAGATCTGAGAGCACGATTGGGGGTGTTACTACTGACTAGGCAGTTCCGGAGGTGGGGAGGGGGGGGGGGGGGGAGGGGGGGAGGGGTTAGTCTATGGGTAGCCTTAAAATTGAGGATCAAGATCTAAAGTTGAACCCTTTGCTCCACCAGAGAAGATTTTGTAATACTGGCGAGATGTGGTCTCTCCTTGCCTTGCATGCTATAAGAAGGACTGTGGTGTTTTGCACCAACTGCAAGGCTTTGGCATTATGTTTTTGGAGACCCATCAGCAGAAAAATGGCTAAATACATTCTTGAGAGGACCAAGGCCTGTGCTACTACCTGTAGGTTGGTTTTCGAGACAAATGGTTTAATTTATCTCAGCCGACGGATTTGTAAGCAACAGTTTTTCGCGATAGCTGCAATATGAGGCTGATTAATCATGTTTTTGTCAAAAATAGCAGCTCCCAGTCTTCTCACCTTCTCTTTCCTTGGAATGGCAGAGTTATTGATTTTCGGGTCGTTGAAGGCTACTCATAGCATCTGCTCGTGCTTTAGGGCCTATCAGGGGCAGCTCGGATTTAGAGGCATTAAGGTGTAGCCAGTTCAATGCCATCCAATTAGAGAGATCACCAAGGCCGGGTCCCCAGTGGCCGCTGCATTGCGTGCGCCACACCACAGCACAGCCCTCTATGGGGCAGGCCCCAGTGGCCGCTGCATTGCGTGCGCCACACCACAGCCCTCTATGGGGCAGGCCCCAGTGGCCGCTGCATTGCGTGCGCCACACCACAGCACAGCCCTCTATGGGGCAGGCCCCAGTGGCCGTGCGAATCGCTGCGACGTGTACGCTGGCAGGGAAGACAGGAATGTTGTCTTCCCTTGTGGCCACGTGGTGTACGGCAGGCAATGGCAGGGCAGATCGGGTGGACCAATGGGGAGTGTGCTGTGCTGACATGGCCGCGCCCCCTCCCCCCGCCGCACCCCCTAGACCGCACAACACGGCTTTCATCTGTGCACGCGCCACCAGGCGCACGTGCTGCAGGAAACACAGGGGCCGTAGCCTTAGGCAAGTTACTCAGACCGTTCACCGTGATGATAGGATCGTTGGAGATTCATTTGTTTTCTTCCGATAATGTCTCCTAGGGGTTTCACATATATATTGAATAGAACTGGGGAGATGGACGATCCCTGAGCGACAAAACTAAATCAGCTGGATTGAGTTTGAAAAATGTCTGTGTGTGATTTTCTGATTTAGGTCACCAAGAAAGGACTGGAAACAGCCCAGCACTTTACCTCTCAACCCAACATCCAATGTAAATCTGGTCAGCAAGAGTGGGATTGATCGTGTTGAAAGCCAAACGCCCCCTTTTGTCTACAGTTTTGAGCAGGAAGTCAGTGACACCTATTAGGATTGTCTCAGTGATGTAATATAAAGCAATAATAACTGCCTCAGTGATGTAATATAAAGCAATAATAACTGCCTCAGTGATGTAATGTTTTCAAAATCCAGACAGGTGGGTGCCCACACAGATTAAATCTGGGTAGGTGGTTCATTAACGGTTTCCGGGCTATTTTTTCAGAAACTGGGCGGTAGTTATCGGTGCTCAGTGGATCGAAGGAGGGTTTATTTAATAGAGGCGAAACGAATGAGGCTGGTAAAAAGCCAGAGGACCATGAGAGGTTTGCAATTTTGAGAATGAAAGGGGCAAGATCCAACACCGCTTCCTTTATTAGCCAGGCTGGACAAGGGGTCCCTGGACAGATAGATGGTTTGATCCCTCTGATCCCGATAAGGAGCTCATTCATAGTGATGAATTGGAAGGTGCTCCACCTAGTTTTAGTCGGTTTGACTGTGTTTTGATGCACAAATCCTTTTTGGGCCAGGCAAGGGGCAACTCAACTTTACATAGAATATGCCCTTCTGTGTATTACCACTGTGGAATGGGGGGACCAAAGTTATTTAACCCTTGAAATACAGCAGCTACTTATTCAACTTGATAAACATTGGCACAGTGCCCAGTTTGACACCAGTTTTAATGCCAAAAACCCCTCTCCCCCTCCCTCTCGTTATTCAAGGTGGAAAATATTAGCACCCATGTCCGGTTTGACACCTGTTTTGATGCCCAAATCCTTTGTGGGCCTGGCTAAATATAAATTGGTTTTATATAAATGGCTCCCTCTGTGCCAAAACACTGTGAAATAGGTGGGCCAAAGTAATTAACCTGTTGATAATTCCTTTTCCACTAATAAGAAACTGGAGCACAAATAAGAAGCCAACTTCTACCTTGTGTAGGAGGTGGGGTATATATGGTCAGGGTGTACTCTACCCATGTATGTGGGGTATATATGGTCAGGGTGTACTCTACCCATGTATGTGGGGTATATATGGTCAGGGTGTGCTCTGTCCATGTATGTGAGGTATATATGGTCAGGGTGTGCTCTGTCCATGTATGTGGGGTATATATGGTCAGGGTGTGCTCTGCCCATGTATGTGGGATATATATGGTCAGGGTGTGCTCTGTCCATGTATGTGAGGTATATATGGTCAGGGTGTGCTCTGTCCATGTATGTGAGGTATATATGGTCAGGGTGTACTCTACCCATGTATGTGGGGTATATATGGTCAGGGTGTACTCTACCCATGTATGTGGGGTATATATGGTCAGGGTGTACTCTACCCATGTATGTGGGGTATATATGGTCAGGGTGTACTCTGCCCATGTATGTGGGGTATATATGGTCAGGGTGTGCTCTGCCCATGTATGTGGGATATATATGGTCAGGGTGTGCTCTGTCCATGTATGTGAGGTATATATGGTCAGGGTGTGCTCTGTCCATGTATGTGAGGTATATATGGTCAGGGTGTGCTCTGTCCATGTATGTGAGGTATATATGGTCAGGGTGTGCTTTGTCCATGTATGTGAGGTATATATGGTCAGGGTGTGCTCTGTCCATGTATGTGAGGTATATATGGTCAGGGTGTGCTTCTGTGTTTGTGAGGTATATAGGATTAGGGTGTGCTCTGCCCGTGTATTCGGGGGTATATAAAGTCAGAGTGTGCTCTGCCCGTGTATGCGGGGGTATATAAAGTCAGGGTGTACTCTGCCCGTGTATGCGGGGGTATATAAAGTCAGGGCGTGCTCTGCCCGTGTATGCGGGGTATATAAAGTCAGGGTGTACAGTGTATGCGGGGTATATAAAGTCAGGGCGTGCTCTGCCCGTGTATGCGGGGTATATAAAGTCAGGGTGTACCGTGTATGCGGGGTATATAAAGTCAGGGTGTGCTGTGCCCGTGTATGCGGGGGTATATAAAGTCAGGGTGTGCTGTGCCCGTGTATGCGGGGGTATATCAAGTCAGGGTGTGCTCTGCCCGTGTATGCGGGGTATATAAAGTCAGGGTGTGCTCTGCCCGTGTATGTGGGGTATATATGGCCAGGGTGTACTCTACCCATGTATATGGGGTATATATGGTCAGGGTGTACTCTACCCATGTATGTGGGGTATATATGGTCAGGGTGTACTCTACCCATGTATGTGGGGTATATATGGTCAGGGTGTACTCTGCCCATGTATGTGGGGTATATATGGTCAGGGTGTGCTCTGTCCATGTATGTGAGGTATATATGGTCAGGGTGTGCTCTGTCCATGTATGTGAGGTATATATGGTCAGGGTGTGCTTCTGTGTTTGTGAGGTATATAGGATTAGGGTGTGCTCTGCCCGTGTATGTGGGGGTATATAAAGTCAGAGTGTGCTCTGCCCGTGTATGCGGGGGTATATAAAGTCAGGGTGTGCTCTGCCCGTGTATGCGGGGGTATATAAAGTCAGGGCGTGCTCTGCCCGTGTATGCGGGGTATATAAAGTCAGGGTGTACAGTGTATGCGGGGTATATAAAGTCAGGGTGTGCTGTGCCCGTGTATGCGGGGGTATAAAAAAACCAGGGTGTGCTGTGCCCGTGTATGCGGGGGTATATCAAGTCAGGGTGTGCTCTGCCCGTGTATGCGGGGGTATATCAAGTCAGGGTGTGCTCTGCCCGTGTATGCGGGGGTATATAAAGTCAGGGTGTGCTCTGCCCGTTTATGCGGGGGTATATAAAGTCAGGGTGTGCTCTGCCCGTGTATGCGGGGGTATATAAAGTCAGGGTGTGCTCTGCCCGTGTATGCGGGGGTATATAAAGTCAGGGTGTGCTCTGCCCGTGTATGCGGGGTATATAAAGTCAGGGTGTGCTCTGCCCGTGTATGCGGGGGTATATAAAGTCAGGGTGTGCTCTGCCCGTGTATGCGGGGGTATATAAAGTCAGGGTGTGCTCTGCCCGTGTATGTGGGGTATATAAAGTCAGGGTGTGCTCTGCCCGTGTATGCGGGGGTATATAAAGTCAGGGTGTGCTCTGCCCGTGTATGCGGGGGTATATAAAGTCAGGGTGTGCTCTGTCCGTGTATGCGGGGGTATATAAAGTCAGGGTGTGCTCTGCCCGTGTATGCGGGGTATATAAAGTCAGGGTGTGCTCTGCCCGTTTATGCGGGGTATATAAAGTCAGGGTGTGCTCTGCACATGTATGCGGGGGTATATAAAGTCAGGGTGTGCTCTGCCCGTGTATGCGGGGTATATAAAGTCAGGGTGTGCTCTGCCCGTGTATGCGGGGTATATAAAGTCAGGGTGTGCTCTGCCCGTGTATGCGGAGTATATAAAGTCAGGGTGTGCTCTGCCCGTGTATGCGGTGGTATATAAAGTATGGGTGTGCTCTGCCCGTGTATGCGGGGGTATATAGTCAGGGTGTGCTCTGCCCGTGTATGTGGGGTATATAAAGTCAGGGTGTGCTCTGCACATGTATGCGGGGGTATATAAAGTCAGGGTGTGCTCTGCACATGTATGTGGGGTATATAAAGTCAGGGTGTGCTCTGCACATGTATGCGGGAGTATATAAAGTCAGGGTGTGCTCTGCAGATGTATGCGGGAGTATATAAAGTCAGGGTGTGCTCTGCACATGTATGTGGGGGTATATACCGTTTTTGTGTGCTCTGCACATGTATGTGGTCTATATACTGTTTTCGTGTGCTCTGCACATGTATGTGGGGTATATACCGTTATCGTGTGCTCTGCACATGTATGTGGGGTATATACCGTTATCGTGTGCTCTGCACATGTATGTGGGGTGCAAGCTGGAGTATACAGGATTACGGTTCTGCCCGTGTTTGCTTGGTAGGTGGGGTATAGAAGAACAGGGTGTGCTCTGCCCATGCAGTGGGGGTTAAAGGTAGGGCAGGTAGGTCTTGGGGTATATAATATGGAAGGGGGTATATATAATATGGAAGGGGGTATATATATAATATGAAGGGGGGAATATGGAAGGGGGGTATATATAATATGGAAGGGGGATATATGCAAGGGGGTATATAATATGTAAGGGGGTATATAATATGTAAGGTGGGTATATAATATGTAAGGTGGGTATATAATATGTAAGGTGGGTATATAATATTTAAGGGGGGTATATAATATGTAAGGGGGGTATATAATATGGAAGGGGGTATATATAATATGATGGGGGGAATATGGAAGGGGGTATATATAATATGGAAGGGGGGAATATGGAAGGGGGTATATATAATATGGAAGGGGGGTATATATAATATGGAAGGGGGTATATATAATATGGAAGGGGGGTATATATAATATGGAAGGGGGATATATGCATGGGGGTATATAATATGTAAGGGTGTATATAATATGTAAGGGGGGTGTATATAATATGTAAGGGGGTGTATATAATATGGAAGGGGGGTATATAATATGGAAGGGGGGTATATAATATGGAAGGGGGGTGGGGGTATTTCAATACATGGGATGGATAGGGAACTTGCCTGGGCCGACTGTATACAGTATATGAATACCCAAGCCGCCCAGCCGTTAGCCCGCCCCGGTGAGGTGATAGTGTCACTAAACTCACGTTTATATTCCGCCATCAGGCGCTTCAGGGCCGTTCCTGCCATTACCGAGAGATCACGGGGAGGAAGGCCCCCCAGTCGTCTGTTTACGGAAGTGCACAGAGCCACGTCACAGGACGTCCGGGGGGGGGGCGGCGCACCGGTGCTAGTAATGCGCATGCGTCAAGGATCTCAACGCCAGAGAGCTGCAGGCAAGCACGGGCCATGTGCGCATGCGCAGAAAGCAAAATCGGTTAAGGGTAGCCAGCTATGGGAATTTATACTAAAACGCAGGAATTTGTGTGTGTTCCTGCTGCATGGTGACCCAGTGACAAGGGAAGGGGGGGGGCAACATATCACTGGGTCTGCAGGATGGCACAGGGGTGACCTGTAAGGGTGTAAGGTGACACAGTGGCAAGCGAGTTTAGGTATTTGTAGACGTTCTGCCATGTGACACATAGGGACTTATGAGGATGACCCTTTAACATGGGCACACAATGACAGGTGAGGTATGTAAAGGTGACATATAGGTCACTTCTGAGTCTGTCCCATTTGCAAAGTATCATAGGGGTTGGGAGTGTGAGTTATTCTGTAAGATGACATAGGGGTGTGGATACTATGTGTGCCCCTTTTCTGTATGGTGTTGCAGATAGGACTTATGAGTCTGTTCCTTCCAAAAAGTCACTCCCTCTCCAGAGTGTCATTCTGAAAATGCCCCTCCTGAGGGTGGCTCAGTAAAACATGGAGATGATTATGTCAGTGTGTGCCTTTCCTGTGCAGGCTGACACAGATGAAACATATTAGGGTGTCTCATTTGCAAGGTGAGACATTGAGACCGCTGTCACGTAATACCTTCCAGTATGAGGTTCTACAGAGTAACACAGGGAATTTATGAAGGTACTGTATTTAATTTCCAAGGTGACACGATGTGGATGTCACAGGTTCCCTTACTCACATAATGTGGATATTACAGTGCCCCTTCATCTGTAGAT